>NC_052638.1:13824194-14125819 GCF_016161935.1 Mauremys reevesii | reverse complement strand
GCTTAATTCTTATAAAAAACACTAAAGTAAAATGAAGCAGGAGAGGATTTTATTGTCAGTGCAGGAACAGTTAATGTCAGAAAGAATAAGTACTGAAAAAGCCAGTTACAGCTGAGGAAAAAAGTAGCTGAAGTGAGAAATCAGCACTAATAAATTATAACTCTCTGTCAAGTTGCTGTGCAGTAGTTAAGATAGTGTCAGCATTTCCATTATAAATCACCATGTTCAAGGAATTTATATTACTAGATTGTAAAAAAATATGTTTTAGGCAGAAACAAGACATACTCTAGAAGGGCAAATTTTTAAAACTGTCCTGTCAGAATGCTCCAACAATCTTCCACCTGCAACTGTTTCCATGTGCAAAGACCCACATTTGCTCATGAGATCAGGGTAGTTTTACAGTCTATAGTGCTGAATCATGCAAACACTTAGGCTATAGCAGGCGTTCTCAAACTGGGGGTCGGGACCCCTCTGGGGATCATGAGGTTATTACACCTCCACCCCAAACCCCACTTTGCATCCAGCATTTATAATGGTGTTAAATATATATTAAAAAGTGTTTTAATTTAAAAGGGGGGTCGCACTCAGAGGCTTGCTATGTGAAAGGGGTCACCAGTACAAAAGTTCGAGAACCACTGGGCTATATCTATACGTAAGATACTACAGCCACACTGCTCTTCCGCTTCAGAGTAGACATGTACTACAGCAACAAGAGGGGTTCTCCCATCGCTGTAGGTAATCCACCTCTCCAAAGCAGTAGCTAGTCTAAAGGAAGAATTCTTCCGTTGACCTAGCACTGTTTACTCCAATAGTTAAGCTTAACTATGTCACTGAAGAGTTGTGGAATTTTCACGTTGATGTAGCTGTTCAGTGTAGACCAGCCCACAGAGAGTCGGCATGTTAGAGGCTGACATACAGACCGCCTGAAGGGGACTGGGGACTGGGCATGGGTCCATGTACCTGGTGGAGCCAGAACCCCTGTACTGTCCACAGCTAAACCCCAGAAGTATGGGTTTCAAGGCATGTCTTGGGCCATTGCACTTTGCAGTGTGGATGAGGCTAAGGGATCTGTACTGGATCCCAAGTTCAGTAATCCTCCAGCCCCACTCCCTCAATGTTCTCTGACCCTTTCCCAAATCTAGGAAGGTCCCTATTCTCACTGGTAGTAGCGAGCTGCACTGACTACTTCAGAAGAGTTTTCAACTGTGCATGTGAACATGGGACTTGCTCCATTTTCTGCCTCCTGGTCAGCCAAGCACACCTGGGTGCTTATCAATGAGTGGTCAGAGTGTGCTGTCCTCCATGACTTCTTCCCAGCACCAGGAACATCCATCTTTACCAGGAAGCTTTGGAGAGGCTGGAGCAGGTTCTGCCCTTGACAGAACAGTCATTGACTGGTAGCGGTCTGGCATTGCCAGCTTCCAGAGGCCAATAGCTACTTGCTGCCGCACCAGTAAGGGACCACAGAACTGAGTATTCTGTCTCTGCAGGATTGAGGCCAGCTCCTCACAGAGGTCCAAGAATTTCTGCTTCCTCATTCCGAAGTTCTGCAGCTAATGGTCATCACCCGAAGTTTCCAAAATGATGTAATCCCACCACATCATGCTAGTTCTTCTGTCCCAGAAGTGGCGACACACCCATGAACATACAGTCACAACATCAGCAGTCTCCTATGTCTATGAATCATGGGGCAACAGTGGATCAGTCACCCATCTTCAGCTTGTGACAGAGGCCTGATCCCATTCACCCAAGATTTTCACCAGTTACACTCTGCAACACACAGACAGACACACACTGCTCCAGCAAGAAGGAGCAGGAGCAGAAATATATTGTCAGTCACTTTCTTCATGTGTTGGACAGGAGAGGGGGGTGAGCAGGAATTGCCATTGACAAATGTGTCAAGGAGGCAGACAGTACCAACACCATACTGCAATGTGGTTCCTAAAGTGTCTCCTGTGATGCACAGGGCCCTGGGATACCACACTCAATTCACACAGCTTTAGTGCAAAGGAATCAGAATGGCATTGCATCTGCCGAGCTGATCATTTCTGCAGGTGAAGAGATCTCTCAGGTGGTGTAAAGTTAGTGGAGTTGGTTCTGCCGCCACTGCCCCTCTACCCCAGTTTAGAGGATGTTTTGGGGTTTGGAGGAGGAGTGATGGGGGTAGAATGGAGTTCACTTCACCTCTCACAATTCTACTGCATGTAAGGTCCCATAGGGAACGCAGCCAGCTATTGCAAATTAAAAATATCCGAGCTGCTGAAGTCTTCGGTTGGATCTGGAGCCGCTGTGGCTTAAGAATTGGGGATTTTAAACTGGCTTCCTGATATCATCAACCTTCCCACTCCCCTAACTCCTTCTGACACCGAGTGGATCTCAGCATGTGCAAGAATCTGTCCGATTCAAAGCTTCCGATATATAGAGAGCTCATCTCACCAAACACAGGGCCCAATTTCCAAATGTATTTGCTTTCGCGGTCCATTTTGGCCCCAATCTTTAAATGCATACACATTTAAATACTTTACTGAACCGGGGCCTTCTGAGTTGTCCTGAAGGCTATAATCACATGTTGGTATATAGGATGCATATTTATATGTTCAAGGAACAATCTAAACACCCAGGTAGGTATTGGGATGAAAATTTGGGGCTCCTTTTTCTGTAAATGGGATTTAATCATTTTTTATTAAGAGAATTTCAGAAAGCGTAGTGAGAGTTAACTATTTCTAAAGACACCACTGTGGTTTCAGGTAGTTCTTGTGAAGGATGCTTAAAAACCACTTTTTCCAGGCTTGGCCTTCTATGGCTTATTGTAACTGCTGAAGCAACTGGGCTGTTTTACCTTAGTTCACTTTAAAGGGCAAAGTGTTTTAGCATTTGGAACTGAAAGTTCATAAATATACTTTCTAAGCTGACAATGATGGACATATGTACAAGTCATTTAAAACTAATACATAGAATAATATAATTTTATAGCCATAGATTAAGTATCCACAAGGGGCAGTTTTGGCTGGACTTGTAACATGTTCTCTACTTTATATATACACGACTAGTTCTTTTGTTCCAGGAAATATTGTGGCCTGGAAGGAAAGATTTTTGGTTCATTGTCCTGCATCTGCTTTTCTTCCCTTTACTATGAGATGAATGTAAATAAAGATGGAAATATTTAAAAAGAGTCCAATATTACATAACACACTAACGGGGGCAGTTTTACTGGTAGCATAAAGCAATATTTTTTCTTGTGACAAATTCTAACTCCCTCAAATAACTGGTTGTATCTTTTTCTAAGTAACAACTAATGAGAAGAATTGTGGATAAGGACAAAATTTAGTTCCCAGCTACCGTAGGGTAACTTCACTGAATGCAGTAGTGATGCACCAGTATAACATAGGGTACATTCAGCTCATGAATGCTGACTAAAAACCCCTTTCTAAACTATAATAGTTTAATAAATGTCAATGGGCTATGTGGCTACTCAGCACCTCTGAAAAGCAGGTCACTTGACTACAGCCTTTATGCATGCAATTAATAAAAAAGGTAATAATTGGAGATATACCAATCTCCTAGAACTGGAAAGGAGCTTGAAAGGTCATCAAGTCCAGCCCCCTGCCTTCGCTAGCAGGACCAATTTTTGCCCCAGATCCCTAAGTGGCCTCCTCAAGGATTGAACTCACAACCCTGGGTTTAGCAGGCCAATGCTCAAACCACTGAGCTATCCCTTGGGATGATTTGTTGCACGAGTCATCCCATTGAGCTCAGTGGGACTATTTAAATGTGCAAGTGTTGGCAGGATTGGAGCCCTCATATGGATTTAGATGCCCAACTTTAGCTACCTAAGTTTGCAAATGTGCATGCCTTGGTTTAACATGTTATACAAAGTAATGCTCAGCTAGGTGTGTGCTAGGTGGCGAGAGAAAGCCCTATGCATGTGTTAAAAACTAGTGTTAGTATTTCTGAGGTGCTCTGTGTCACTTCTTCCTCTCTCCAAAATTCCAATTTGTAGGAGTTCCTTACATAGGGAAATAAAACACACTAAGGGATGCAACATTATTAAAACCCCAAACCACAGACTCAGGAGTGCTGGATGTATCATTACTACAGACACATAAACTGTACCTACCCTCCAGTCTCCCTACCTGATGATGACTCTTCACTATCCCTGACTAGTCTCTAGGCAACTCCATCCATGTTCATTCAGATAACTACCCAGAGCTTCCACCTTGCTTGCTGCCTGGAGAAAGGGCTTGTACCTTTTAAACCTTCTCCCTATGTTCCCAGGAGATGAGTTAGGGTTGTTAAGCTGACCCCCCCCCACACACACCTTTCTGCAGCAATTTCTGACCTTCTTCTTCCTTTCCCACTTTTAAAGCAATGGCAAGCGTGGAAAACACCCCTTCTCCCCGCCCACCCTTAATTGGGGAGAATTTCATAGGCAAAACCAAAAATAATTGAAAATATCCATCTGGTTAGAAAGTTCGGGACTGCAACAACTTGTAAAGGAACCTGGCAGACTGGTTTATGAAATGAACAGTCCTTCCTTCTTTGGATATTAGTAAAACCTCATGAGAGAATTAGGATAGCTAAAGTATTCTCAGATGTGATCTTTGCCAATTGTGTGTTGGAAAATCCAATGTGTAAAAATTCCCATAAACAAAAGTATTTTTAAAAATGCCAGTTCTGGGATGTTCCTGGCCCGAAATTCCTGGAACTGATCAGAAATGGTTTATAAATATAAATATGAATTATGTGGATTGTGCTTGGGAGTATTTATGTTAATAAGCCAAAACTAAATTTAAATAACAGTAGAGTCATGACACAATAAACCAACACAGCCAGGAAATTCAGGGTTAAGGCAGACTCTACATCTTCACTTATCCTTTTATGCCTAGTTATGGTAGCTCGTGTGGAATGTACCTTGACACCATACACTGATGTGAAAACCTTCCTTTCAACTGGAACTGTGTAAGTATGGAAGTGATCCTTTCACACTCTCAGTCCATGAAAATGGGTCCTCTTTGCATAATAAAACTCCCACTCTACCGTAATTTAAGGTGTGATTGATGAAATTTACTCCATTTAAGGAGTTTCTGAAACGTCCATTGATTGTCCAGCAGGCTGTGGGACATGACCATAAAGGAATGGTCGAGTTTTTCCTTAGGCTAGGGACAGAAAGAAAGACTACATCCAATATGAATAGGAAAGGGCAAGAGAGGAGGGGATGATTCAATTAAAGGGAAAGGAGGCACAGGAAAGCACTCTAACCATTCATGCCTACATCTAGAGCTGGTTGAAACCTGCTCCCCCACCCGCTCGAAAAGTTCAGTTTGGGGGCAGCAATTGGAATACCAAAACATTTTGGCTCAGAAATGAAATATTTCAATTTGGAAATATTGCGGTGATGGCTCATGGGAGGTGTAGTTTGTCTGCCACATGCTTCCATTCCACTTTATCAGCTGGACTCCTTGGTGGGAGTAAGGAACCATGGTCTTGGAGAAGTGCCTGGCCATGATGCATCATGGTAGAGATAGTGCCTGGCCCATAGAGGTGAAGGATGACATGGAACATCCAAACCACAAGATGACTCAGGCACCGTGACAGCATTTCCAAAATCAAAATATTTTGGATGCTTGTTTATTTAGAGGGGAAAAAAGTAAAGAAATGTAGGGGGGAACCCTCAAAATTGGAGGGAAAAAAAGACATTTCAAGTAGAAAAATCAGAAAATTTAAAAAAAATCTGATCTCTTAATTTTTAGAAGAGGATGTTTTTAATCAAAATCAAGTTGGAAATGAAAAATTTCAACCAGCTCTAGTTACAACCCTTTGCCCCTCCTGATAAGAAAGTAGGCATATAGCCAGAAGCAACAGCAATGCTGCTCAGGTCAAGTGGGCACGTGATTCATTGCCTGTTTTGAAGCTGGCTATACAATGCCAGGGTCTGTACATGTCAGTTGCATCAGAAAACTTTCAAACCTCACTAGCCACCACAGGTATTTATTAAAAATGAAGCCTTCCTGGTGTTAGGCACATTGACAATATTAACAAAATCAATAGACATGGAACCAGTCTCCAGATACTGACCTTCCCACTCCCTAACACAGACTCTCCTATCATTTACCCTCTTCTGCTCCTCAAGCAAAAGTCTGGGAAAGGCAACATGCCTTTGACTATGTCCTGAGAGTCACAGGCCCCTCCATAAGAACGCCCTGTCACCAGACTCCAGCCCCTGAAACCAGGGGGCTCTTAATGCCAGCAGGACAGACAGTCTCAGCTGAGAAATATCTAGCTTCTAGTGAAGATGGCGCATGATGTGTTGTGCCTTTTCCATGGATTAAAGGGAAAACTCTGGTCTCAAAAGGGCCAAAGGAATGTGCTGTCAACTCCTGCCTCCTTACATGAGAGGGAGGGTGAGACAACCGTCTTTGTGCATGATTCTTTAGCCGGGGGGAGGAGTGGTGGGAGGGAGAGGAAAAGGAAAGGGTGTTGTGCTATCCCAAATGGTGAATAGGACAGATCATACATTTTGACCTCTGCATTTCCCTATCACTTCGCAAATTTAACAAAAATTCACAGAACGGACTGACATACCTCTGGCATTTGACCAAATTTGGCAAAAATAAATAAATAAAGCTGAGGAACTCTGATTCCTTTATCTACGTTCTGTTAACAGCACAACTGAGAATGTGTTGATTTTCCACGCACAGCTAAGCGGACAAGCAGTGAAAATGAACAGATCAGTGAGAACTACAAGTAAAACACAGCAGGCTGGAATCAACTTACAGCAGTTCTAACACGACAGTACAGGAATGTTTGCTGTGTTGAGTGCTGGATTTTGCAAGGCGGAAGAGCAGTGTTATACTCGCTTTGGGATGTAGGTAGCAATGGGTATTTTCCTTTACTTTGCCTTTGATGGGATTCAGGAAACATCACTACTACTCAGGGACCCAATTTTCATATATTGTATTTATTCATTCATTGGAAAGGTAGGAAGAGATGCAATGACTCTCTCCAGCCTTGGCTAGGAGCCTAAAGACAGGGAGAGTAGGAAACCGAGAGGCAGAATTCCCCACTCATTTCCATAGTCTTAACAAAGCAAACATTCTGCTTAATTTAACTATTAGTCAATCTGTTTTCAGACAGGTCAGCCAAATATTTTTTCTATGCAAGATATTTTTTCAGTATCATTTTTCCTTTTCTTTTCCCCAAAGCCATGCCACAACTTTACCAAAGAAAGAACAAGCAAATGTGCTGAACGTGTGGATACAAAAGGAAATGATTTCCCTAGCTATGACCACATGAAAACTCATAGAATTTCCTTCCTCAAGATCATGACTTTCTAGTGGTTTGGATGACGTGGATAGGAAAAGCAAATATTAAGTATCTGATCTGAATTTACTGAGGCAGATAAAGTTAGAACAAATACCAGAAGCCCCCTTCCATTTACCAAACAAGTGATAATCTTCTTTACCAACTATCCATTTGTTCAAGCAATTTAGTAGCTGTATATACAACTCCCAGGGGTGTGATAAAGGCTTTTTCAGATGTTGTTGGCTGCATAAAATTATTTTCAATGCTCAAAATATTGTTACCATAGAGATACTAAAAAAGAAAAATCCACAGGCAAAACCCTGAAGTTTTGATTTCAATGGGAGTTTTGCCCAAGTAAATGCTGCAAGAAAACCACAAGGTTTGATCCCAGAACCCTGCATTTTTCAGAAACAAAAAGGGATTTAATGTCAACTGGAGGGGTGGCTAAGATTTTCAAATAGGAGTTGGGAACCCAACTCACACACATCTTTGAATATACCAGTCTATGTAGCTATGGGAGTTGCCACCCTGCACAGAATCCCATGCAACCCTGGTAGAATGTAGAGGTTCTTATCACACTACTACATATCTTCAGGCAGGACATTATATGGTTCTAGATTATATCACAAGATAGGTACATTCATTCCATGCCTTAGAAACTCCAGGAAAGAGTCACAGCACATGGCCACCAGTTCTAAGAAACATACAGACCTTGGAGATAAGGCTATGCCCTCAGATACACACGTGAAACCCCCATCACCAGTGCACGCATATCTCAGAGGGGAAAAAATGACCCTGAAAAATATTACCCCAACTTGTTTATTCATAAAAATCCTGCGCACATCCCGCAAACTCCTGCCCATATTAAGTACTTGTATGGCCTCCCTTACACAGCGTCTGAGCACCTAACAATCTGTAGTGTGTTTATCCTCACAACACCCCTGTGAGGTAGGGAAGTAGTATTGCAGATAGGAAACATGACACCTAGATAGTAATTGACTTGTCAAAAAAATAAAATAATACTAATAAAAAAAAATCACACAGGAAAGAAGCAGAAAACTGAATCCAGGCCTTGTGAATCCCAGGCTAGAGCCCCAGATCACTGGAACATGCTTCATCTCCTGAGTCCCATACTTAGATCACATTGGCTAGTATGTCTCAGTAGGAGCACAAGCCCCACTGACTTTCACAATTGTTATTAAAGACCCAACACAGCTTTCTCCGCACCCGACTCCAGTGGGAGCTTAGTAGGGTGACCAGATATCCTGATTTTATAGGGACAGTCCCAATTTTAAGAGACAGTCCCTTTTTCTTATATAGGCTCCTATTACCCTCCACCTCCTGTCCCGATTTTTCACATTTGCTGTCTGATCACCCTAGAGCTTAGGGAGCACAAGGACTACAGAACGGGGCCCTTGATGTCAGACACGATCTCATTATCTTATGGAGGGGGATACATCGAGGAAATGACAGGCAAAACTTAGCATTGGCCTGAAGAGTAACTTAAAGCAAAGAAGAGAAACTGGAATGACTCATTTCAGCTAAAATAAGAACCTAGCCAGGCCACAAAACTCAGAGTAAGTCTGAACCAAATCTCTCTGAAGCCTGAAAGAGGCAGTGTCCAGAGGAGCAAACGTACAGAAATAAATTGGTACCCTGTTCCAGGAAGGTTCAGATAGATTAATAGATTATCAAGCCAGAAAAGTCCATTGTGATCATCTAGGAATTGTTCACACAGACATTTAGCATCTGGCAAGCTGGGGTGGGAACCTACGCCACACCAGTTTGCCTCATGGACCCTGTTGATGCACATTGATGGTTTGTTAATGTGTTTGATCTAGACCCATTTCAAAAAGGACTAAATCCAAACTCATGAATGAACCATCAGTGTGCATGAGCCAGGATCCACACTGACATTTAATCATCCTCAGATTAGTGTGGGGCACATTCAGACCATGAACTAAATGTTCCTGTAGACACGCCCCTAGTCTGACTTACTGTCTAACACAGGCCATAGCACTTCCCTGAATTAACACTTTCCTGTGTTGACTACAGCATAGCGTTTAGGGGAAAAAATCCAATCTGGATTTTAAAATTTTCAGTGATGAAGAATCCACTACAATCCTGGGTAAGTCATTCCAATGGTTCATTACTCTCCCTGTTCATCATTTGTGCCCTATTGATCACCTAAATTTGTCTAGCTTCAACTTCCAGCCATTGGATTTTGTTACACTTTTGTTTGCTAGAGTGAAGACCCTTCTATTGTCAAATTTCTGTTCCTCATTTATGTTCAAAGTCAATGGGAGTTCAGTTCCTTAATCTACTAAATCCCTTTTTAAAAATCCTACGAGGCATCTATCTGCATTCTTGGGCACCCAAGTAGGTGCAGCCAGTAAAAGTGCCAGTATTAAAACACATCCTTCCACCCTGAGATACACAAGCCTCAATGAGTACTGTGCCTTTATCATCGCTAATCTTAGAGAGATTTCAGTAAGAACCCTGTGCCCGCACAAACTCCTGAAATTTACCCTTAGCTAAACTGCTGTTGGTCTCAGGATATTGGAGAGACAAGGTGGGTGAGGTAATATCTTTTATTGGACTGTCTGTTGGAGAGAAAGAGATGCTTTCGAGAGTACACGGAGCTCTTCTTCAGGCCTGTGTAAGCTCAAACGCTTGTCTCTTTCACTAACAGAATTTGGTCCAATAAAAGATATTACCTCGCTCACTTTGCCTGTCCATTGACAAAACTACATATATTAGCTTGTATCCATCGAGTTTTTTTTAAAAGAAACAGAAACTGCGGTGTGACCCTAGAAAAGCTGCTTGCACAAACTCAGATGTTGTTCTGCAGCATGATTTATTGTTTGCCACTGAGATTTAATGCTGTTTACTTGACCCTTTCCCTTACATAACCTAATTAAATGCTTTTAATACTTATGGTAATTTGGTCATGAATATGAACAAAAGAGTTTAAGAAGGGGATTTTCCTTCATTGTATCTATATTTACTGTATATTGCATGAATTTCTTCCCCTATGTGATACAGAGCCAGAAAATCATCTGTCAAGGGATGATGGATGATCAAGCCTGCTGCTTAGGCCTCAGGGTCTGGCCTGGCTGCTATACTTGAGTTAGCCTTCAGTAGGCACTAAGTGCTCTGTCAGATTCCTGCCAAGGGAAAAGCATATGCTTGTAACTCCCAAATGTGTGGGAACCAGAGTCAAAAGAGACATGTTTAGTGTTACCACACATTTTAAATCTGCTGTGTCATTTTCCTGTAAGCCCGGTCCATATTTTTGTAATACACACAGTCATTATGGGTTTGTGGCTCTGCCCATCATTAGTGTTCTTTGTTGTATGTTAACCAAGGAAACAAATGAAAAATAAAAGGAATGCACAGAATACAAGACCATTTGACTGACTGCCGCATGCTGCTAGCAGGATGCAAAATAAAGGTGGGTTTGTGGGGTGGGAGGTTCTTCCTCTTACCCCCAAGGACATTTTGCTGGTTTGTTATGACCAGGTTTTTTCCCCACCTCACACAGATTTATTAATTCACTGTTTTTTCCACAGTCCCCTGGGGGCACAGGATCACCACCCATGGATGAGTTATAACTGTGCCATTGTTAAGGGCCAAATTCCACTCCTGTTTCTACCCAGAAATCCCATCAGCCTTTGGTGCTGTCTGGGTGGAACATATGTCAGCATTAGACTCAAGATCTTAAACATTTCCATGATGAACCCCATTTCTCAGAGGGGCCAGGCACAATGGCAGGAATTGAGGATAATATTTCAAATCAGAAACATTGCTTTCTAATGCATTTTTATCTGATATTACAGAATGGCTCTATCAGGCTTTTAAAATTATTTCTAAAGACAAGATAATGGGCCAAATTCATCCTTGGTAGAGCTTGCTTCCAATGGATATATACCAGGGGTATATTTAGCCCTTTCTGTGTTTCTTTCATAACTAATGTTTCAGAATGTTTATTTAGGGAATGGAGATTTAATTCAGCAAGCATACTCAAAGATTGATTATCCTCATGAGAGAAACACCCATTGAGATTAACGAGAGTTATGAGTTATGCAAACAATCTTGAATTCTTTTCATAGGGCGGATACAGCCAGAGATTGGCCTGAAAATCTTATGAAATGCATCAGTTTCAGCTCTTCCTTCAATTCTAAGGTGTCTCCCCCCACACCAAGCTTACCCTGAGATCCTTTGTGGATGAAGCTCACCTGCATTTATTCCAGCCACTCTTCCTCATATACATGGAGAGCCCCCCCACCCATGCCAGCCCCCTTTGAGACAGCAGCTGGTGGCAGCTAGTCAACCATCTTCACCCTGAAAGGCACCACTAGAGCCTCAAAAGGGGAAATGTTGGGGCCTTCTGAGGAACATGAGGAGGGAGATTTTTAGGCCAATCATCATCGTCATGATTCATACAAACTTTGAATTTCTTCGATTTTATCTGAATGTCTATCAGAGCCCTGGTTCCAGTCCATGAAAACCATTCTCTCTCATCACATAAGGTTTGCCATTTTCATCCCTGAGCTCAAAAGCATCTCAGAGGAGGATCCACTCTTCTGTGACATTGCTAAGGATTCCTTTTTTTCAACATAGACAAGAGTGTATCCAAACATCCAGTCAACGCTGTTTTACAGGTTCACAGGACTTTGGGCTTAGCTGACAGCTATGAGTCCAGCTCATTGTTTGTAACAATGCATTCATCCCGGTACCACTCCAGGCTTCCCTACCACAAAGGCTTGTCATTCAGCTGCTGCAGAGCAGTTCAAATGCCCCAATTCACTCAGTTGAAAGCCCCCAGGGCAAACTGTTCCAAAGATGATCTCTACCCTCCTCCTACATCCGGTGCACTGAGACCCTATGAAGATATTATGACCAGAGACCTTAGTGACTACAGTAATAATTCCCAGTTCAGCAAATAAGCTCCTCATTGCAAACTCTAGTAGGGCTCGGGCACTAGCCAAGATGCATCTAGAGTAATTGTGTCAGCAATTCTCTGATACTATTTTAAATGCTATCAAGTTCAATAAAACTTGAACTTGCTATTACAACAGAGTACAGACTGTACTCTGTGTTCCTTTAAAATTGATGGAACAAGCCAATTTTTCCAGGTTTCTAGGCATAGCATGTATTAAATTATAATAAGAAAATAGCTATTTAAAGCCATGAAATGAAAGACTAAAATCTACAGTTAGAGGTCAGCAGACATTTGAGATTTTTCATGTTATGTTTGTAAGTGCTGGGATAGGGAAAAGATGAGGGACAGTTGCACGGGATGTAACTTGCAAATCCACTTGTCATTCCACTGCCTGGATTGACCATCTCTGTTCTATGCTGGTCTTGCGTGCAGCACTGCTTCACTGCATAGCTTCTTTCACCTCTGCCTTCACCTATGGGGAGGGGTGCTTTCGCTCGGTAGGGAGGTTCCATTATATTTAGACAGAGAGAAAGAATGGTTTTGTAGCAGAAACACTGAGCTAGGAGACAAGAGATCTGAGTTTTAGTCCCAGCTCTGCTATAGCTTCTTTGTGACCTTGGGTGAGCCAGTTTAGCACTCTGTGCTCAGTTTCCGATCTGTAAAATGCAGCTATTAATATTTCATAGGCAGTTGAGGCTGCCTTGCGAGGCACTCAGAGGCTACGGGGATGAGCACCACTAAAAAAAACAACCTATAAATAAACCTGAAGACCTCTGTGTAGCTCCAAAATTTGTCTCTTTCACCAACACAGGTTGGTCCAATGAAAGATATTACCTCACCTGCCTTCTGTCCATATATAAAATACTCAAACTAAAAGGAAGTTCCTATGTAGGAAAGGCTTGAAAGAAGATGATTTTTAATGAATTAACAGATCGTGTCAATATTCATCCCTAAATATAGATTTTAATCTAGCAGAAAAAATGATAATTGAGATTCCACCCCCCCACCTACCCCCCCCCACACACCAAGTACCATCTAGTTCTCTTGTTCCATAATCTTCTCCTGTCATTTTAACTGCATGTGAATGTTACAAAGAGCTATACTAAAAAACAACCACTCTAAAGAAGAGAGTTTTCATTAAAACATTTAGGGCAATATACTGTGATATTGAAGACTGTGCTTTGAAGGGCTAAACTTCCTAGCCAGTGAGTTTTGGTGGGGAGCTGTGAGGCTCTTGCTGTTATCATGCACAACCAGCTGGATCCCGACATAGAATAAAACAGAGCTCTTGCAAGCACACTAATTGCCGAGTGATCACTGAACCCCACATATACCATCCTTGATCTGCACACACCTCCCTCTGGAGTCACTGGGTCTGTGTGCATGGATGAAGGACATACTGTGAGGCTTATTTTGTAAGCCTCTATGCCTTGTTTAGAATTAAATGCGCTTTCCAAATTTCTCATGCAGGCCCTGATGCAAGAAAGCACATAAGGGTGTACTTAATGCACACATGCTTAAATACCATAGACGTCAATGTTATCTGCTGTAATGCTGCATACACTGTATATGTTGAGTATGTATAAAGCCTAGTTCAAAGTCCATTGAAGTCTTCCTTGGTCTTCAATAGAAGTGGATCAGGCCAGTGGAAAGAACATTAGTCTCATATGCTATTAATCTGACATGCTTCTTGAGCATTACATTCATTTGAATTTACAATACATAAAATATGGGATTTTGGGAGGAAAATTCTTAACCCTTTTCATCAAACACATAAGCACAATACAGGAAAACTTTGACTATGGCCAACATATAAATCAAAGTATCTGACAATATCTATCATTATGATGCTAGCGCTCCTAACAGTGCAGTTATGGTTAGGATATCATTAGCATTCGGAATGATCTCTTCAGAGTTACACTTCTTTACTGCCAGTGACTAGAACACATTTTTACTATTTTCCATTCCTTTTGTGCTACAAAGCCAGCACACCTATGCGAGAGTGAGCTGGATTCTAGTCTGGATCGTGCTGCTTCAACATAATTTTGTTTTTAAACTGCTCACACGTACTCCAGATTTTGCAAAGAACCCCTTTCCTGGGGGGGCTACACCTCAACACGGTGGGAAGGCTTGTGTCTTCCAATGATCCTAAAAGCAGGAGTTTTAACTGCTGGTGGCGTCACCTATTCCAGAGTGGACAAGGGATAGGGCCCAGATGAAAAGCTGTCCACTGGTCCTCCAGGATGGGGGCAGAGCAATAGGCCAACAGTCTATCCTTGTAAACAAATTATAGAAATAGCGCAAAGTAGCCATTCCAGCAAACAGCATGATAGACAGACATGGTCAAATCTTGTTCATGCCCTAAACAATATTCTCTGGCCCAGGAAGGATTCCCATTCAGATTGTAAAGAACCCACTTTGACTTTCAGAGCTCAAGCTGAACTGGCCGGCTGGCAGCTAACACAACCATAATGTTTACTTATCAGAGATATGAAAGTAATTGAAACTAACAGATTCTACAAAGCCATGTTTCTGATCACTCTTCCATCTATCTGTGTTAAGAGTTCAATGTGTGTATCACCATAGTATCTAAATGGTACCACACAATAAGAGGATAACAGTGCTTTAGCAAAACTGTACAGCCTAACTTAACTAATCAACAACCTTGCAGAATGCACTCAGTAGACAAGTATATCAGTGTCATAGAGATACACACACGTATACCATATGTATAGGTCTATTTTCATTTTCAGATCACAGTCTCTTGCCATGTGAATATACTTCCAAAATTGCACAGTTCTCATATTGGCAGGCTCTGCTCAAGGGAAACCAGAGTTGATTGACTCGAGACACAATCTCCTTCCATCAGAAGAAGGATTTTCTTTTGATGCAGAAATGATAGCTCTGCCCTATATGAAGAATCCATCCTGAACAAAACATGATTCAAAGATGCAGTGTGGGGGGGAAGGATTTATATTACTATAACTACTTATAGTTTTAATATACAATAGTCCTATAGTTTTTTCTCCCTAAAATTTAAATATAGAAGCATTAGTATGGGATAAATCTGATCCAAAGATATTCCAGGATTTAAAATCACAACCTATATATGTGCTGTGTCATTTACAAAGCTTAGAAATTAATATTAAAACTCCATCTGAGAAAATTAATGTCTATTTTTATGCTTATTTTATATTTGGTATATTTAATTTAAGGCATGTAAGACTGAACATGAGATGACTATTCTAGGATCTTAGTCATAAAATTAAATCACTGCTACAGATTCACAGAATAGTTAAATAGTATTCATAAATTAAAGTAATGACATTGTAATAATTTAGATTGTCCTGAAACAATACTAAAAATAAAACACTACAGCTGGCCATTTCAATTAAAATAAAGCCTGTTATACTGTAATAAGAAAGCATTTGGCATTAATATGGTAAAATATATGCCACAGAATCCTTTGTTCTGACTGACTGAGACTGATTAAACTCTGCCGTGGGCTCTGGCCACCTGGGGGAAGCTGCACTGGATTACACAGCACTACTGAGACATCTTCTTTAAATAGGTATTTTAAAAAGTCATGATCCCCTTTTCCACTCAATGTTCTCTGTAAACATTGGGGAAATGAATCATTCGTCAGCCACTGAATATAAAAGGGAGGGAAAAATGCAGAACTTGGGATAAAAATGGTTGTGTTTCCTGAAAGGGACAAGGAGGGTTTTCTATAAAATGAAAAGTGCAGTTTAAAGATATGTTAGATCCATGGAGAGCTATTCTAGAAGAATGAAATTCACCAGGCACAGAGGACCAGCACAAGGCTTATGTAACATTTTAAACATAGTTAAGTAGTATTTTAAGGGCTTATATGGGACATAGGTGGAGCATAGACCTTGAACTGTCCCTCCGCACTGGGGTAATTTAAACTTAAAGAGTATGTCTTCACTGCACTTAACTTGAGTTATGTACACTCAAGTCACTTCTCTTGCATTGGCCTAGCTCAAGTGAGAATGGCTACACTGTGAAGCAACACTCAAGTTGCCACATCTACACTGGCCCTGTTCTCAAATATGTATGGTGCTAAGGCTTCTGGAAGCATATCCCATAGTTCCTTGGCGCTAGCCTGTGTCCACACTACTGAGTGATTATGTTATCAGCCAACAAGCGGTGCTCGCTCAAGTTTTAGCAAATGCCGCCTCTCAGGCCAGCCATCATGAGTCAAAAGCCCTACTGGACTTGAGATTCGTACGTGAATGGGACTTAGTTTTGGGAGAATACTCATATTTTTACTGCAAAGTTATCTTGAGTTATATATCGGTAGTCCATCGCTGACGATGGTGACGATGTTTGAGTTATAACAATGAAGGTTATAAGGTAATTGCAATGAACCTTCTGGAGAGAGATTTGCTCATTAGTCCCTCTAAATCCTGAGCCACCAATGATGTAGGGGGAAAAGGCTTGATCTTACAATAAGTTGAGTACTTCCTGGAGGATATTTAGTTCCTCAACTCCCATTGAAATCAGAGAACCAAATCTGGAAATGTCAACTCAGCCAAAACTCCTGTTAACTAAACTTCAGCTGGAATTTTGTCTGATTAAGGACTTCAGAATTTCACCCAAAAGAGAGCTTGGTGTCTCTCCGAATTTCACATGGGATGCTTATTCAAACCTCTTATCTTAAGCTCTTTGGCATCCCAAAAAGTGACTGGAAGTCTTAGGAGACCTGCAAGAGTTTCCCCTTTTCCAATACTTCCCACTTCCATTTAAGACAGGAGTACTGCAAGACAAGATGTGTTTCTTGCTAGGTCTCAGCACTTTCAGTTCTGCTGACAGTTTAGAAGGAGGCAGTGAGGAGGGGAATAAAACTTCAGAGTAATAACTGGAGAGATTTTTTGAGATTTTTTCAAACCTCAGTAGAAGATTCAGTTCCCATCAATTCAGTGTTTGACAGTTCATCTGCATGTTTGTTTTGAGATCAACTATCTTTTCCCACCCACTTCTCCCTGTCAACAAATGAGAATGCCTGTAAAATTGGGTTCCAGCTTTGTTTTAAGAAAAAATACCTTTGGGTTAGGCAATTATTAACCCCATTTTACAAACAGAGAAACCTTGATATGTATCTACACACACACAAAGCAGCTTGCCTTAGACGTACAGTCATTCAGTGTATTAATTGTGGGCAGGAAATGACTTGTATGAAGTCCTAAACACAGGAGAAACCAAATCAGGAAACATTTATATAGACAATATGACTCTTCATCTGAGCTAAGAACATAGACTTGGTGGTGTAAATGGATGTAATTAGAGGATCAAATCGTAGATTGGAATATTTAAGTCAACTGAAAGCACTGATTTACACCAATCAAAAATCTGACTCAGATGTTTGACATTCTGTGATTATATAGGATACATCTGATAAATTGAAGAATGCATCTGATAAATTGCACGAGCAGCTGTTTTGCACATACAGAGTTGCATGTGTACATACAAATCATTCAGTCATCTGTGACTGCAAAATCTTGCAGGTACATTTTTGCTGGCCAAAAAATAAGTTGGTTTGAAGCCCACCAAAAATTGGGCCCTGAGAGATCCACAACACTTCAAATGTGAAAAAACAAATGAGTAACAAGGATTTAAGCTGTGATGAGCACTGGAATGCATGGTGCAAAGTTTTCCCAAAGGCAAGAAGCTGTTTAATTTTGAGAAAACAAATATATATAATTGTTGACACTTGTTCTGGAGTAACTAAACCCAAACATTAAATTTCTCAACCACAGAAAGAAGATTAAAAATCTTAGAGAAACTGCATGCATTTTCTTTTGGTGGTAAAGATGGGCTGATTGGGTGGAGTTCAGGCACAAATGCTCCTCTTCATTATTTCCCTTTGGACTGAAGCCACAGGAACCAAATTAAAAAAAAATGTTGGTGCAGTGGAGGTCAGATACAGCATTTCTGTGGAGAGGAAAGCCTGGATTTAATGGATTATTTTGCAAGGAAAATATCTATGGCATTGCTTCAGGAATCTGATAATGATAAAATCAGGGACATGTTCAAGTATTGTATTCTCAAAATAATCATTTCCAATAGAATATTCAGTTACCCACATCATCAGAATGGAAGATTTTTTCTTAGCAAGAAAATGTGGGGGTTGAATAATATAAAAAGAAAACAAAACAAAAACCACCCACTTGTTCTCCAAAAGAAACAAAAAACAAGACAAACAACTGCTAAACCAAAAAAGGCTGCTTAGCCACTGGAAGTAAAAGTCATTTCTGAGAAACATCCTAGTTTCCCAATATCACCATTCTTAATTGGGTTTAAAATAACCAACACATTAGCTTAATCACAGTGATCCAATAATCATTTGTTTCATGCAATGTTTTGCCTTTATGGCTACATCTTGTTCCAATTTGGGTTTCATCCATCCCAGTTTCAAAATAACCATGTCTTTCATATAGGCTCTCCATACACCAGATCTCATATGTTTGTGACCCTAAATAAACAAGGGACCTTTGATGGTCTTACGTATTTCAGACCACTTTGTCATTTCCAGTGATTTATGAGCCCACGGTAATGACACACAGTCATTATTGGTTTGTGGAAGTGCCTGCTGCTGCTTCTTCTCTTGATGTAAGTTCACCATAGAACAAATTTACTGTAATCTTTCTGTTAACCAGTACTTCCCTATTACGACACAGAATGAGAAGGGGGTCATGGAGCACTAGGAGTTTGAAAATGGAATTTTTGTTCATGCCACATCACATATTTGTAATAAACAAGGGTGCAATTCTAAAAGGAGGAGGAAAAAGAAGAACAACAGACTAATGATCTGAAAAGCAATTTCCAGAAAACAAATACAAAAAAATTGCTAACTTCTGGACAGGTCTACACATCTAGCACAGCAGCTTCATTGTGGCATTGTGTATTCCTCCTATTACATTTCCAGGCTGCTGTTCAAGGCTGTTGGGTTTTGGCACTGTCAAAATGAAAGAGATTATGTGGCACCATATGTCAGACAGCTGAAGCAAAGAGTTACTGTTCTAAAATGTTTGCCTTTCCCATCTGGAAGAGTGTGTTGGGGGGAGGAGAGGGGGGAAAAAACAAAGAGGTGGTGGGGTGGAGAAGGTGAGCTGATGCTTCTGCCCCTGACATTTCTGCAGTCCTGGCAGCATCTCTGAGGATGAATGTCTGGGTGTTGTTGCTCCTACCCAATGCTACAAAAAGTTCATGTTTTCCTCTGGACGGGCGGGAGGGAACTTTAGCAATTATTTTTTAATGCAAATGAATGTTTATTTTATGCCCTCAAGCTTTTTACTCCGGGTTGTTTGTGACAAACATTCCACAATAGGCTATTTAAAGACTAGCATATGCGCCAGTGCTGAAATACATGGAGCTGAAGTCGTTAGACAATAAAAATGAAAGACGACAATAACATGCCGCTAATGGTTTTAAATGAGTACATGGTAGAATATTTACTGGTACATCATGGACAGGATATCCCCATTGCTCTACACAAACCTGTGCTCCATCAATAGACTAATCTGTATCATGTAATACATGGTTCTTCTGTTACAAAAATGTCTTGTCTGCGCTATGGTTTCAAACATAAATATGGAAGTTAATATAAGGGGTTCACATTGCTATACAGCAAATAATTCAGGTTTCTGCTTTATCATGAACTGGTTTGTCATGGGCCAGGCTCCCTGCTCATGTAAATTGACTTACTTCAATGGATGTTACACTAGCTGAGGATCGGGCTGAATTGGGATCAGGATTTTGCCCTCCGATAAAACAATCCTCCCCATACTCCAAGTTTAACTAATTCTACTGGGCCAAATCTGCAGCTATCATCCAGACTCCAACTAGCTTCAGTATCAATTTTTCACGTGTTTGCTGACATGATTTGGCCAATTTTGCCCAGGCAACACATGGTGTTATAAGTAACATCACTAAATATTCTGAGGGGCAGCCACAAATTAGGCAGATTAAAATAGGTAAATTAATTGTCAAATTATCTGTTTTCGCCAAGAAGTAGTGAAAAACGCAAACTCTGACTTTCCTTAAATAGCACTTGGTTTAGACTTTCCTCCATATTCAACTATTTATTTTCCTTGTTTAAAAACAAAACAAACCACCCCGGCCAATTTCAAACCAAGCATAAGTGGCTGAAATTTCATTGACTTCAGAGCAGCTGGCTCACTTACACCAGGTCTGAATTTGTCCTTCTAAGTGCCTCACGGAGAAAGTAAAAACAGCAAAAAGGACATTTGTGACCCACAATATGTGTTTTGCTCAGCTGCTGCAGAACTTGGAAAAGATGCTGTGGTAAACCATTTCCAGAGCTGTGGTAAAAATGCTACTGATTTGAGGTAAGATTTTCAATAGCTCCTAAGTACATGACAAGCCTAAGTCCCAGTGACTTTTAGTGAGACATGGGGCTTGTCTATACGGTGCCACGGTTTGAACTAGAAGGGGTGAATTGTAGAGCACTCTAATGCACTGAGTTCTAACTGAAAAACAGGACTATGTGAACACACACAAGGTACTTTTCAGTTTGCACCAGCAGGGTCTACACGGGACAGTTAGAGCGCAGTGTGTTAGAATACTCCACAATTCACAACCCTGTAGTTCACACTGAGGCACCATGTAGACAAACCCTTAGGCTCCCAAGTAGCTTTTAAAAAATGGGATTTAAGTGCTTTTGAAAATTTTACCCATTGGAATGCTGACAATGAATTAAACCTAAAGCAGCCAGTTTGGTTTGCATTTCACAAGGGAAAAATAAGGGTCTATATTTGCTCTACTGGTGTATGTGGATAAGGGACAACACTGGGCAAGGAAAGACACACAGGCTAAAGCTTCCAAAGGTGGGTGCCTAAAGTTAAACTCCAAAATCTAGAGTCCTAGGCCTGGTCTACACTGGGGGAGGGGGAAGGGGAAATCGATCTAAGTTACACAACTTCAGCTACGTGAACAACGTAACTGAAGTCGACATACTTAGATCTACTCACCGCAGTGTCTTCACTGTGGTGAGTCGTCTGCTGACACTCCCCCATCGAGTCCGCCTGTGCCTCTCACCCTAGTGGAGTACTGGAGTCGATGGGAGATTGCTCGGCAGTCGATTTATCACATCTAGACTAGACATGATAAATTGACCCCCGCTGGATCGATCGCTGCCCGTCGATCCAGTGGGTAGTATAGACATACCCTTAAACAGGAAACCTGATGGAACACTCACAGCTCCCACCTGGAGTTTAGCTCAGCACCTCTAAAATTAAGCATTTTATTTTAGAAGACTAAATATGGAGTTAGGTGCACCTACATTAAAAACTTTTGCTGCTACATTAAGGTTTTGAAAGGACATTGCAATCAAGAAAGAACCCAAAAAATGTACTTAACATTGTCTCTTTATGTTGCTGTCATGGTCAGTAGCTGCAGCATATTTTAAAAACCCATACATAACTTCTCCACAAATTTTTAATGCTGGCCTCTTTCCCATCCAATTAAATTTCTATTTACATAATGATAACTAAACATATTAACTGTACAGACACATCAAAAAACATCTTACAAAAGCCGGTGCAAAGTAATAATTCACAATTAGAGCTGGTGGAAAGATTTCCAAACAAAGCAAAACTGTTGAATTATGGCTTGTCTCCATTTTTGCTTATAAAAAAGGCATACCAGGAAAAACCAGCACACACACACACACACACACACACACACTTCATTTTTGCAAATCAATGGAAGGTGGAAGGTGATTTTCATGTGACCAAAAGGACTTGAATCTATCTGTGGTATTTGTATGACCCTCATTCCTGTAGTATCTGGGTGTATGTCTCATAATCCTTAATGTATTTATACTTAAAAACACCCCTTTGAGATAGGTAAGTGTTGTTATCTCTGTTGGGGAACAGAGCTACAGAGATGCCAAGTGATTTGTCCAAGGTCACACAGGCAGACAGAGCAGGGATTTGAACTCAAGTCTTCCAAGTCCTAGGCTACTTCCTTTACTAATGCACTATGCTTCCTTACTAGTCCACTAAAATTGATTAGAAAATGTACAAGAAAATGGCAAATTAAGTGAACAATGACTTTGGATAAGCTTTTGCCCTGCCAAAACTCCTCTCACCGTATACATGCTATAACTCCCAGTACATTCAAGCTATTACACCCATGAGCATAGTTTAGTAGTTTTCAGTTACAAGACTAGTATCCTGTCTCTAAACCACAAATCTGTAATAATTTATACCAAATTATAAAATGACCACTACCAGCTAATACTGTGAGAAGATTGAACATGATGAGAAAGCTGGTGAATTGCCTCAGCGCACAAAACTACTCTTGCTGAAAGGAGCAGTAAACAGGGACAAATAATACTTGGTGTCAATCCAACTTCATTCCACCCTGCAACAACAGGAAAAGTTTTATGCCACTGTGCATCCCAGGCAGCCAACACATCATGGTGAACCTGTGAAAAATGTTACAAAGCCAGTGAGTACATACAGCGGCACTCATCCAGATATGTCGCTACTCATGTCCAACGAAAGAGAGTGATGGGGTGTGACTCACCACTGTGGTGCCTCCTCATGGCCGATTCAGGAATTAGCTCTACTCACCAGTGCGCCCTCATCTGGTGATGTCTTGCCACCATCACTTCTGCTCCAGGAGCCAGGTCACTCCAAGGACCATGGGATCCTCTTCAGGACACAGCCCTCCAGCTGTGCCGCACTCTGTGCTCCCGCCCTTCCGGGGGACGGTATTGCAGTCCCTCAGTCCAGACACTTCCTCAGTGCTGAGTGAGCTGGGAGACACAGACCCACCCACTACTCTGGGTCCTGGCCAAGGGACCCTACAGAAGGCCGCTGCTTGCAGCGCCCCCTCTGACTCCTCAGTAGAATTCCCTAGGCCACTTCCCACGGCCCCAACTCCCTGTTTGCCCTTGTCTCAAGGCCTCAGCCTGCAAATCCCTGTGGCCTGCCAGGAGCTGCCTGTAGCTCCCTGGCCTCTTCCTGCAGCTCTGCTCCATCCAGGGTGCTTGCTGCCTTCCTCCTCCCTCCTCGAGCTCCAGGGAGCGACAAACTGCTCTGCAGCCCTTCTTATATGGACCAGCTCGGCCCTAATTGGCTGCTCCTTGCAGCCTCTCTCTAATTGGCTGCCTCCTGCACAGCCTTCCTAGGGCTTTATTATTCCCTTATGGGCCAGCGTGGGACAGATACCCCCTCACAAAGAGACCTTGTGCGAGTGTCCACGAGGATGTTGCACACTGGGCCAAGTCAATGCTCTTCTGGGTGCTGTTTATAGCTCCTTTCTTCATGCTTATAGAGCCATCCTGCACTTGCTGCAGCTCAGGGGTTCTCAAACTGTGATACACATACCACCCATAGATTGATGGAACATCAAGCTCACGTACCATGTCACAACAGTTTTTGGTGATACGTGATCTAATAAAGTTTGGCAGTCCATGCTGCAAATGACGATGTAAGACTGCTAGAGGAACACAGGAGAGGTACTTCTTTCCCCAGGCTTTGGAGCAGGAGCTGAGCCCAACTGTGGGGGAACTACTTCAGCCTCTATGGTAGGTCTTGGTAGGTGGAGGCTAGGAAGGGGAACAATGGGAGAATCCCTGGCTCTGGTCTTTCTGCAGCCCAGGCTGCCCCCATCTCCTTCCACTCTGTGACACACTCCCATGGAGCATTGTATAGGGCAGGCAGTGCTCCCCCCTTCACTTCCTCCTGAGATTCTACCTCCTCCTACCTACCACTGTGCATCGGAACTGTACCTTGTCCGCTGGGACTGCTGCTGTTCATTTACCTTGGCGTTCTTTCTACCATTCCCATCCTTACATGCCAGCACAGAACTGATATGTCTCCAACATTTTTCTTAGATTAAGGGTGTTCAATAGAAGTGGTTAAAAAAATTTCAACAAAACATTTTCCCATTAGAATTTGCCAAATCATCCATATGAAACTATTCCACCGAGATGTTTGGATTTCAACAAAGCTCTGATGGAATCCTAGCAAGGTGCTAATGGAAACCTGCCTGGTTCCTTAACATTTTGCCCAGCTGGCTACTTGCCAGCCCATCTTGTGGGCTGTTGGGGAGCCTGGGCTTACAGGTTCTGCAACTCTGGGGCAGGCTGAACCAGGGACCCCAGGGCTCCCAGGTTCCATAGCTCTGGGATAGCCTACCATATAGACTGCCCCAGGAAACCCCAGGGCTTCCAGGATGGGTGGGTCAGGGTCAGCACACCAGGCAGATTGTTACACTGGGGATCCATCCCTTTCAGGGAAAAATCTGAAGTTTCTGGGCTTTGGAACAAAACAAGATTTTGAAATAAAGAAATCCTATGTGAAACGGAATAATTTTCTCTGCCCAATACCTGTAAACTTGCATACAAATGATGGTGCATCCCAGTGGCCCGAGCATCTGCTTTAGAGTTCCAGTCCTGTTAAGATTTTATTTTCATTAACATTCCTCATGAATCACCTTTTTTCCTTGCACTTCTTGTTTGGCAACGAGAAAATGGTTCACTACACTTTCAGCTCTTAAAGGTTCATCCTGCAGTCTTTCTCCAGGCAATGATCTCACTGTTAAGCTAATAACTAACATCATTTTTATACAGGTGCAATTCTATTTACACCTGCAAAGTTATTCCAGATTGACACTGGACCCAATATGTTTTTACAACATTAATGGGAAAAATACTGAAGCCCTCTGCTGGCTGGAATAAAAACCTCTAAATCCCCATGGTTCTCAATAAAGACATGGTAGTCACGTGGAAAAAAATGTTTTCCTTCTTTATTGTAAAGCAAGTGGGGACAGTGTTAGACTAATGTTTTTATTAACATTTTTTGGGCAAGGGACACCACCAACCTGAAAATGACATTTCTGTCTGAAAATTATGTACCTACTCATGTTACAAGTAACACCTAAAGTTATTAGAAATGAAAGATGAGAGGAAAAATATTTTCTCGTTGTTCAGAATGTTTCAGAAATGTGTTCATTTGTCAACATTTTGTGCATGATCAGCTCTACTCTTTCTCCTGTAGAGTTAGTTTCTTTCTTGCAAAACAAAACAAACAAAAATACACACACACACCCCTTCCTAAAATCAACAGGAGGAAAAGGGGAGTAAATATTTTAAGGATTAAAAAACTAAAATCAGGACATTCTATGTAAACTGGATTTTTTTTAAAGTAGTCAATTTAGAACAGTTCAAATGGGCAGTGTTATTTAGACCCTGATTCAGTAAATCAGGGATGTAAGCGTACGTTTAAATATTTTGCTGAAAAGGGATGAACCTCAGCATGAGTTTGTGGGTTTTACTGACTTTGAGCCTTTTAAAACAAACAAACAAACAAAACCTTCTGGAATTCTCAATTAGTTCTTAGCACTTTTCTAAAGCCACGGGCTTGTTCTGCTCTCCCGCCCAAAGGTGGGCGGAAAAAAAAATCACAAACTCCTCCAAACCACACAATTTATCTGATCAGTGACAAAAATAGCTGTGTATTATTGTTATCCGCAGATCTCAAAGTGCTGTACAAAGTGCGCACTATCCCCATTTTACAACAATACAGAGAAGTGAAGTGACTTGCACAAGGTCACCCAGCAGGCCAGGCAGAGCTGGCAATAAAACGAAGTCCCAGTTCAGTGCTCTAGCCACTTGGTAACATAATGAGGTTTATTTTATTTTTATTTTTTTAAAAAGGCAGATCTATGGCTTTCTTTCTGGATTTCTCTCCCCTCAGTGCAGAGCTTCTACATGTGGATTTATGAACAATACAAGGGGAGGGGCATGATCTTAGCCTTAATTCTGCCTTTTTTAACATGGCTGTTTTTATAGATTTCAGATTCTTGTTAAGGCTTAGAAATTCTTTAGCCTTCTTCTTTTTTTAAACAGCATCTGCAATGAGAAAGATCAGATTGTCAAATACCCGCATTCTTCCATGATCAGTGAATGCTGAAATCTGGTTTCTCGTATCTCCAATACTTCCTTGGTTTTGTTCTCTCTTTCTGCTCCTCTTTGCTTTTCAGTGCTGTGCTGATATCACGTTCAGTTTATAGCCAAAGATAAATGCCATTGTAACTCTGGTCCCATACCAAAAAAAAGGGGATTACCAAAAAGTGGTAAAAACATGGAAGTATTTAATTATCTAATTAATCTCATGGGCTTCAAAAAAATCCAGCTCATGGGTAGCAAAAGCAGAAGTCGTTAGACACTACTAAATCACCTCAGGCAGGCAAACTGAGGAGACTAGGCACCTAGGCGATCTGGAGCTGAGCATTTAAGGACATATGCAAGTCCCACTAAAATCAACAACAAAAAATCCCATTGACTTCAACAGGCTTTTGAGTAGAAAGTAAAGACCAAATTAAGTATAGCATTTAAGTACATACTTTGTTTCCATTAATGTCAATGGCACTTAAGCACGTACTTAAATTTAAACATGTGCTTAAGTGCTTCACCCAACACATATGTACTGCTGGCTACAAGCCTTTGAGGAACCTAAAGACATGTCCAAAACTAGTTGGCACACACTTAAAGAAAAAAAAATGCAAACCTCTTCCTGATGTTTTTGAGAGGATACTTGAATGTATTCAATTTATTGCTACTGAAATTGTAAGATACCACAGAGAGCCCAAAATGTATGCTTCAGGCAAAACTGGTATCTGGATCTCAGAAGGATAAACATTCCTAAATTGCGCAATCTAATTTTATACAATGAAAATTTATAATAAATTTTCTACGCCTATTGCTCCTGATTCCATTGGCATTACCCCAACAATTGATTTAGCCATTTGATCAGTTTGAGAAAGGGGTGGAGAATATAAAGTTTTAGTGGGCTTTATAAATTCACAGCTACAACTTTCAAGTCTAACCAATAATACAATAAACCATGGAGGTAATAAATGAAACAAATCAAGTTCTGTAATTACAACATGGTTTATAATGTAATAACATACTACGAGAGTGCTTGATTTATCCAGAATGTACAATAGTTGTTTGAAGGCTGCAGCAATACATTTCCCAAATAAATATGCTCCTGATTGTGTCTGAATCTGGTTTAGTTTGGTTTGTGTATATTTGAATACCCAAAAGAAAATGGGTCATCAGTTTATAGCACTATGGACAAAATGTAGCTTTGATACATCATTCTAGAAAGCTATTTAATGAAAATAAAAATGAAAATTGCAAAATGCTACACATCATCCCTTGACCTGTTGTCGTGTATGTGGGTATATGGAGAAGTATGTATTCCTATTATTCCCTGCATAAGCGATCAAGAGCCCGAATCCCATCATATAGGAGTAAGCTACCACTGTGCATCTGCTCCTACCCCCTCCTGAAGCTGGTACATAGGTGGTGGTTCAGGAAAGGAAGAAGCCCCAACTTTGCTTCCCCTCATTGTACCAACCTGCAGCGCTGAATCAGCACTAAGGATGGAATAGTCATTTGCTGCTGGTATAGGCTAGCATCAAATTACTCTCTTCTAGAGCAAGAAGGCAGAAGGATGGCTTGCTGAGCCACAGTTCCTTCCCCGGGATGCCCCCAGGGCAGCGTAGAAATGCTCTGAGTCTTACAGCAGGCTGTGACTTTGTTGCACCACTGATCTCAAAATGATTTGCCTTCCCCATGTTTTAACGTACAGGAGCAGATTCTGCCAACGTCACTGGGAGTAGTGCACAATTATTCCAGCAGGCACATTGAGTGAGACCACTCACAGTGCAGAGCACAGCTCGAAGTCAGCAGTGGTGTCAAAATCAGACCCACTGCATTGCCAATAGCCCATAATAAAAAGACCACAGTATTGATGCACTGTATTGTGATTTCAAGAGAGAGTCACAGCACCCGTCTCAGATGTTAAATTTATTTTGAAGACATTGCATTGGAGGTTTGTTCAGCGGTCAGACCAGAGGAGAACTTGAAGCATTCCCCAGAAGGTACCCAGAGATGGACAATACTCATGTTTGGTTGCTCTGGACCTGGATCATGAAAAGCCCTCATTTGGGCACTGGGCCTGCTCCTGGAACACTTCTTTGCCCCAGGTTCATGCAGTGAAGCCTATGGGTAAATGGCAGTACTTGCTTAAGCAAGGCTGGCTCTTGTGAGTATGGATGTTCGGCTCAGCCTTTTGTGAGGCGGGTGCAGTCAAAATAAAAATGACATGGACTATGAAATGGAGTGGACTAGCAGGCTGCATTTCTAAAACGATTACGGTAAAATAGCCGATAGCAACCAAGCCAGCATAGGGGACTCCTGGAGAACAGACATCGAAGGAACGCTTTTCTTTTAAAATACTTCTTTTGAGGAGGTAAACCGATACGACTACCTTGAAATAAGCATCAGACCAACAATGTCACACGAGCCTCTGTTGGTTTCCATTGATCAGAAATATCTCATCCTTTGTTAGTCCCTAGGTATATATTTTGTACTGATCTTTTATTTATTTATTTGGAGACCTTGATCAGAGTGGCCTAGGTAACAAATCATTTCTCCTGCTAACATTTCCTAGACTTTATAAATTGCATTTCCTATGTAAACAGTTCAGAGGGGAAATATATCACCTTTTAAATGTGATTCCCGAAGACCCGAATGTTTTTGTTCCTTTAAAAATATATCTAATGGAAACTGTGCAAATCAAATGTAGCACTCACAAGTGGGTGGCAAATTCTTTCTAATATTCATCCGCATGACTAAATGAAATTTAAAAATTTTCCAAGCACGTCTAGCACCTAAGAGTAGACAATACAAGCAGGAAGAGACTGAAAAATTAATAAATAATAATAATTATAAAAGAACTTACTAGCACAAAATTCAATATCCCTCCTATTCCCCTCTCCCTCCAAAAAAGATAAGCTTTCACAAAATATTAATGCACTTAAAAAAATGTCTAGTCTTATATACTTGTCTCCCTCTTTCTAATTTATGGGACTTTCCCTTTGTGTTTTCACCCATAAGCCTGAGCTGCATTATAAAATGTTACCAAATCTGACACAATGCTGACTAGGCAGACACAGACCAGGAGAAATTGTGTTCAGAATCATGTCCGCTAATGTTGACCCAGCAAGGGTTAAATTGAAATGCTCAACACAGTTTGCCCTTGTCTACATTGATCACTCTCAGCATTATGGCAGCTAACTTCATACTTCTCAACCGTGATCAGAACACTTTTTTAGTGCAGGTAGTGGTGTAGAGGTGGTCCCACAAAGTCAGGCTTTAGGTGTGTTGCCCAGGGAGGACACAATGAGTGGATGGATGGGCCTGTGGTAAGAACCCTAGCTTAGGACTTAGGAGACTTTCACTTAGGCCCAGATTTTCAAAGGTATTTAGGCATTAGTGTGTTCAACATTGCAATGCCTAACTGATTTAGGAGCCTACGTTTCATTTTCAAAAGGGATGTAGACATATAAGTATCTAAAATAGATGGGCAATGCTGTGGGGAAGCCCGTGCTGCCACTGTCCATTATCACTCTGTGGATAAAGAGCCACAGCTTCTCAGGCTGCCAATCCAACACCTAAATCAGCATTAAAACAACAGAATACAGATTGGAAGACACATACACAGAACAAACAAACTATTTGCTTGAATGCCTTTTGACAAGGGAGTGGAGCCAGTGTTTTTTAAAGCCAGTTTCTGAAGACTGTGGATTTCAAGGAGACCATTTTGGCTCGTTCTCATTTCACTCTGCTGTTTTAAACCAAACCAAAAACTGCAAAGAACCCACATGGCGAAGGGGCTAAGAGAAAAGGGGTTATTACTCTGGTCACTGAAGTCTACCCCACCTCAGAAAACACATCTTGAGCTCACGGAAAGGAGTGCATTACCCCCTAGATAACAACACATCCATTTTCATAAGTTCATTTCAAACTTAAAAAAAACATCGATTTCATTGTTCTGAAAATTCTGCAGGTTGTCTCCAGGCCCTTTGCTGAGAGGATAGAAACTGAAAAAATCCCTAGCTCCAGCCAAAGTCCTTAAACCATCCAACTTATATGGAAAAATGGTGCTGGAGTTTTCAGAGAAAGTCAGCACTACACAACACACATCTGCTAATCAAATGACTTTCTGAACAATGCTAAACACGGAAATTATTCAAAGCACATCCCGCTTCTAACCATTTGTCCGTTGATTATGGACAAGGCTCACAATAGAAGGGAATCACAAACTATGGGAATAATGGTGCTTTTGCACGATTCACCCCTCGCCTTCTATGCAATGGTTCAGAGCTGTGCAAAAAATCCAGTACTCTCTATCATGTGTGGAATTCTTACACTGAAGCCAAAAATGTCAGGCTGGGATTTTCAAATGAGATTAAAGGAGTGACTCTCGAAATTCAATGGGCGTTGGGCACTTAACTCCCAGAGGCTCATTTGGAAAGGCCAGCCTCAGTGCCCAACATTAGGCACCTTGTCAAAGGGCATCTCCACCCCAGAGTGCCTCCTCCTGGCCACACATGGTTCTGCAGCACCCTGCTTCAGTTTCCCCTTTTCCCAGAACCACCGTAAGAACTCCATCTAGTACAAAGGTAGAAAGCTGAGGTTCTCCTTGATGAAATCTATACACATTTGAAATAAAGGTCTCTTCTACCCACACCCCAAATAAAGTCTCTTTGGCCTGTAATCTCCTCCCTCAGCTTCAGGGAGTTTCACAGCCTTCCTTTCCGAGGGCCTGTGTTTCCAGGCTGTCGGCAGCTCCTCCCGCTGTTTCCTTCACGGATCCTTTCAGTAGCTCTCTGAGTAATTCTTTCCCTCACCTCCCTGGGATGAGAGAAGGCCAGAGGTAGCACTCCTTCCCCTGCTGCTAGCTCCCCCTTTGTAAGGCCCAGGTGCCTTCTCACTGGGCAGCAGGTCATCAGTTCACAGGCGCCCTGGATCCCTTTCTCTTAGGGCATGTCTACACAGCAGCTGGGCAGTGAGAGTCCCAGCTCAGGTAGACGTACACGCACTAGCTCCATTCAAACTCGCTAGCAACTAGAGAGCAGCCGGGGTAGCAGCTCACGTTAGCCACCCGAGTACGATCCTGCCCGCTCCCCTGGGGTATGTACTAGGGTGCAAGCTGAGCAGCCGCAGCCATACTGCTATTTTTAGGGGTTTGCTCAATCAGAGCTAATGGGTGTATGCCTGCCTGAGCTAGGCATTACACTGCCCAGCTGCTGTGTAGAGATCCCTAGAGGGGCCAGGCCTCCTGTGACACACCTAACTTCATATCCAGGCACCTCGCTAAGTGGTTTAATGGGAACGGGGGTGCTCAGCAGTTCTACAAATCAGATCACATAGTTAGGTGCTTAAGCAGGGATTGAAACTGGGAAAATTTTGCTCCAAGCTTTGAATGTTTGGCAAGACCCCCTGCACGTGTTCAAGGTAGCACAGCAGAGTAGCTGCCTGGACATGACTGTGAGAGGGTGCTCTCTCTCTCTCTCCCTTCAGGCCGGCTGTTAGCCACGTCGTTCCTTGAATGTTAATAGTTATTCAGCAACCTTCTTCATCGACTGCTCCCCGAAACAGTAATTAAAGGTGCACAGACACAACTGTGAAGTAGATACCATCAGACCCATTTAAAGCCATTGAGATTGTAAGGACCTGATCATCCTCCCAGCCTGTGTGTGAACTGCCTCAGCCCATGGGGGGGGGGGGGGGCGGGAGGAAGATGCACCAAGCACCTACAGCTCTCATTTGGGTGAGGGGCTTGTCAGTTACTTTTACAGCACCACGTTTGCAGAGGGCCCGATCCATGTGTGGTGCATACCTGGGCTGGTAACTGAGCTAGGGATGTGACAGGAGTGCTCTGTATCTATGAAGAGGGCTAATTAATAGATAAGGCACCAGGAGTTGGTGCTCAATAATAGATAGCTTAGTTCCAGGGGGTAGTAGGTCTGCAAATGACTTCCTCTGGCTGCGCTTTATATCAGCTCTTAATAGGGAGACATGTATCATTCCCCCACCCCCCCTGTAGGGAATCCACACTCAAAATAACTCACCCTTCGGATGCTCAGAGATTCTTCCCATGGGAAACCTCCTTTAACAGCGGCAGCTGGCCCTGAGGGATTCCCTGGCAGTGCAGCTCCAGGACACTTTTTTGAAGAGTTCATTCTCCCCCTCCTCCCCCTTAACATACCAATTGCGGATTGAGCAAAAGGAACCTTTATTCGCAAGCCCTAACAAACTGTGTGGCAAAATGGGTCTGAAACCAGGCCAGGTACTGTGCATGGGGGTGGAATTTTGCAGTGCAAACCTTTTGCATAACAAACTTGCCTGCTACTGTAATATCTATTTTGTTTGAATGAAAGGCACCTATTGCTCAACATTTAAGCACAATGCTGTAGGCTGATGTCACGGAAAGACGGCATGAAAGAGCAGCCTGACAAATACAGTCGCCAAACTTGATTTATTTTCTTCTGAGAAAGGTGCTTCCCCTTTTTAGTCTTCATTTCCAAGTACCTTTTTTAAAAAGCTGTTCTTGAGGTTCATCAGAAATGACTTGGGTGATCTTCTGTTAAAAGAACGACTTTTATCCTCACTCAAATACATATTGTATTGGCTTAGAAACATCAAAGAGGCAATGTCTTTACATATTCTATTTCTAAGTAAAGAAAACGAGTTCTGTCTTTATTAACATTGGTAATGTTGATTCTTATAATGAAAAATGCACAAAAGCACTATTTTTGATGAATAGGTAATAGAACAGCAGTGAATAAGAGAGCATTAATTTTTCTTCAGTGGCTCACTGGGATAATGCACCAGAGGGTTTTGAACCAATATCAAGTCACAAGTAAAATGAGGTCAGTGGTCTCCCCCACACCCCTCCCCTCCTACTAATGGACATTTTTATTGACCTCAAAAAACCACCCCACAGTTCAAGTACAGCTGACAATGTCTGCTTGTCATGGCCTAGCACTAAAACAGTAGGAGTGCTTTCTATCAGGCCAAAATTACTTCCAAGGGCTTGGATAATGCTGTATGACCATACCATATGCAAGTGTTAACTGAGGCACTTATTTGAATTATGGCTGGAGCAGAGGAAGTGGGATATTACAAGTAACACATGCTTACCCAAGAGTAGATATCTGTAGAATTCTTGCCAATATACTAGCAAGTGACCAAGCACAAATACAGTTTATGTCCTGTGCCGGTAGATGGTGGAGATATACATGTGCGTGTTGGTTGTGCCTAGCACAATAGAGCCTTTGTTATGTTTCCCAACAGAGCTATTTATGCACTGGGATTTAAGCATTCCTTTCCATCTTTGTTATCTTCCACCATTGTGCCCGAGTGCCTCAGATTTTACAATGCTGAGGGCCATATAAGCATTTAGATGGGGGGTGAGAGGAGGAGGGACGAAGAGGTAAATCCAGAAATAAAATCAATGGTCATAACAATTCTCTGATTTTTTTTTTATTCTGTAGCCAACAGAAGGAAACATTTTACAATATTGTTATTTGTATCTGTAGCAGGGTGGACCCCTGCTCCTGCCCTGAAGGGGTTAAAAACAGCCCTGGGAAGGGGCTGTGGCTGGAGAAAGCAGCCTTTAGGCTGGGCTGATTGGGGAAGTGGCTGCAGCTGGGGCCACACCCCAAACTGAGCAACAGGGCCTTATAAAAGGCCAGGGAAGCCAGAAGCCAGACAATCTCTCTCTCTAGCTATAGAGGGAGATGGGCCTGGCTGCAGGGAGCTAGACCGGGTACCTGAGTGGAGCAGGGCTGAGGAAAGGCTGGGGAGCTCCAGCCTGGAAAGCCCCAGGCTGCCGCCTAGCAGAGGGCTAACAGGTACTGGGTGTTGCAGAGGAAGCCCAGGGATAGGCCACGGCAGCAGTCCAAACCCTCCTTGCCAGTGATGAATAGGCTGATACTGCAGCCTGCCCCAGGACATGGGGCTAGACAATGACTGGCAGTAGCCATACGCTGTGGCAAGGTTGGGATAGAGGGTGGAGGTTCCCTGAGAGGGGAGACCCTGAGAGAAAGGGGTTACTGCTGGGGGGCAGCACCCCATGTAAAAGGGCACCAGGATCCAGGGAGGGACTCGGGGCCAGGGAACAGGCAGATCACTGGCCTGCAGAGAGCGCTCCATGCTGGAAACCGAGCTAATTCCCCGGAGTCACCAGCAGGAGGCACCGCAGGGGTGAGTCGGCCTGTTTACAGTATCAAATACTATTTTTCTAATAAACTTTCTATCAGTTGAATTCAAAGGAGCCTATCTCCTGACTGGGGGGAAGAGGCAGAGCAAGGGAGAAGATGAAGAAAAGTCCATGAGAGGGAATGTTCTGATATCTTGAGTGAAAGGGTGACAGTATATATTGGGGTGTGTGCCAAACACAGAGGACAAGACCTCATCTGGGCATAGGGTAAGGAAGGGCTATCCCTCAGAGAAGCCTGTAGCATGGGAGCAGAGTTGATGGACTTTTTCATTTGAATTTCACAAAATGAGGGCATTTTTCCAGCAAAAGTTTTGAAACATTTCCCCACCATCACCTCTTTTGTTGACCAGCTGTACATCACAGAGAGTGGTGTCTCTAGGGGTGGGGTCTATCATATAGGGTGTGCCTCCTGGGGGGCAGGGGAAGACTTAGGGGCATGTTTATTTCATGAATGGAGGAACTATTCTCTTTTGGGAAGTCAGGAATTTCCTGGGAAGCTCATGCATATCTTGAAAGGGTGGCGGGAGAATCAGGGAGGGGCGAAGCTGTTTTCAGTTTGCATGGAACAGTAGGTATCAGTACTATGTGAGAGATGCACATTGGTGAGACAAAGGTGCACTAGAGGAGGTGGAGTAAGAAGTATTTGGAATACAGTAGGACAGCATGCACGACAGAAAATATCTTAACAGCTACTTGCATCTCTATGAACCTACCTCATTCTAGACTGGAGCAGGGCAAGGTTAGGAGCCAGCCACCCGAGGATCTCCAAAGCCCTCCTGTTGGCAAATACGGAGCATTCAAGCCTGAGTGGTAGGAAGAGGAGGAAGCCCCAAAGCATCAGGAGATTCATGGGTGGCTCTTCCCCAGATGAGGATTTCATTCTGCGTCTTTTATATTTTCAAGACAGACTTGTCTGCTAGTTTGTCCAGATCCCCACACAATCGCCTCCATCTCTGTCTTCCATGCAGCCCCTCCATGCCTGGTACTATCTCCCTAAGTCCATCAGCAAGGACTCCCTAAGTCCACATTTAAGTCCCTCTTAAAATCCCAATAGTGTCATGCTGCTTTCATTGACTTATATTTAAATCACCTATTATTCAACCCATTCGCCTTCTTCTCCATCTCTAGTCTGTTCTTAGATTGTGAGCGACTTACAGCAAGGACCCTGTTTCTTCAGCACTTGGAGAGTCCCTGGCACAGAGCAGGAGCCACCATAGATAAATATGAAGAAAATTGTAATCTGTGCTCTATCAGTGTGATCTGTGTAATACCAAAGTCTTTTCTGAAGTCCAGTATTACATTTATAAACAGCCAACAAGAAGCTAATTGTTCTCTCTGTTTGTATCCGTCGCTCCTTTTCCTATGGACTAAGCCACTGGTTCAGCCTGCTGATTTATGCTTCACAGAAACAAGAGACCAACAGGGTTGCACTCTGTTTCAAAGGAAGAAAGAAAAAAGTTCAAACAAAGAGAAACAGTAAATCTAGATTCTACAACGTCTAATACAATGGCTCAGGACACCAGTGTAATACTGAGTTACACTGAGAAACATTGGTATTTCAGCGATTATGGGGTTCAGAAGCTGCCCGCAGTCGATCGAGTTGGAATGAACAAATAGAGTACAAACGGCATGTGGACATGTAAGGGAGATGAGCAAGGGAGAAAAGAGTGTCAGGATTAGGAGTTGGCTCACAAGGTTTTTAACAGCTGATGTAATTTCTGTAGAGATGGAAGGAGTGGAACAGAGAAAAGATTGGAATTTAAAAGTAAAATAAAGGGAAGCAGTGAGCCATTCCTTACCCCTTTAAACTCTAAACAATTAGAAAGAAAACAGCCCTTGTGATTTTAAAGTTACTTTTAGAGCCCAAACTTGGAATACCTTCCCATGCTGTCATCAGTATCCAAGGATTTGGCCTTACAAATGAGTAGGCGAAAATTTCCCTTCTAATCAATTCAGAAATGTCAGGAAGTCTTACGGACTTGTGAAAAAACGAACAAAGTAGACCACATCATAAGAGCCAAAAGAAAACTTTTGTAACAACAAACACACAAATTAACAAAACAAAACAAAAAACTTCCAGTCTGTATACCCCAAATCAAAACACTACAGAGCCTCATATTTTGAATGTTTCAATAAGGAAGGATTTACTATGATTGGGAATTTAGGACCAGATCATACAATAAAGGTGATAAATATTGCATATTGGACCAAAATACATTTTTTTTAATTTCATGGACACCAAGATACCTATCTTAAGACACACATATACGCTAAGACAAACATACCCATGAGTAATTTGGCCCTTTTAGATTCATGTAGATAACATTATTTTACTGCCCCATAAAGGAGAATATGGATTAAATTAAGACTCGGTGTAAAATCAATGTAGCTGAGTCAGCCATAATAAGGCCTGGATTTGACCATGTTAATTAACTGTGCAGGGACACAACACAGACAAACTTTCAAAAGTTCCTACCTGATTTAAGGAGCACAACACTCATTGATTTTCTAAATCCTAACCTACCTGGCTAGTGTTTAATAAAGATCCTGCAATAAAAGCTCTGGAAAATATAAGTATGTCTAATATATCATAGGTACTTATATAGCTCCCTTTCCCAAAGCAAATAAGCACCTCACAATCTTGCATGTATTTATCACCACAATACCCCTTTGAGGTAGGGAAGAGCAAGTAGCTCCATTTTACAGATGGGCGACAGAAGCACAGAGACACAGTGCGATTTGTTAAGCTCACACAGGAAACCCCTGGAGAAGCATGGAACTGAACTGAGGTCTCCTGAGTCTCAAGCCGGCACCGAACCATCCTTCATTTCCGTAAAGCCCTTTATAAAACCACAGAACAAGTGCAGTACAGGCAGCAGCACAAATAATTCTGTGACTAGAATCCAACCACATTTTCTAGACTGTCGTCAAGTTTTTTAAACATCTGTCTCCAATTCATTTATAATTCATGGAAAGGTTGTGATCGGATCTCAGGGTCCAACATGGAAGGATGCTAATACAACTTGTAAGAAATGAAGTTTATGGAAAGGAATAATTGATTGTTGTCTCACGACCAAATCTGGAAATGCCCTGTGCTCAGGGAACAAAGAAAATGTCAAGTCCAGCATTTGGATCCCTCTAGCCTTCTTGGGGTAATTAGCTTAATATATACTTATCAATCATCAGCATCATCAAGCTTAGAAAACTGAAGACAACATAAAATAGACCAGATAATTCTTGCCTTAGCTGTACTAACTTGAGGGAGAAATGCAATGGGGTTTGCTACTTACAGACAGTTAACAAAAAATGTTTTCTATGCCCCTCTCCCAAGAGTTCAATAGTTTCTCCAAGTGTTTGTGGAAAACTCCCGCCACCCAGGAAATACCATCTCTCAAGAGTGATACTGGATTTTAAATTAATGGAGACTTCTGACAAACAAGGAGATGAAAGTATCTGGGCACTTTCCCCACTTAGGTTTTATGTCCAGACTCCTACAAGAAAGAAAAGAAAGAAAGAAAGAAACCTGAAAACTTCAACATATTTTATTGTTCTGACCACTGACTTAACAAGGGAAACTTGAATTTGGGAGTAGGTTCATAATTTCAGTCACCCAGAGCAATAGCTGATGGAAGTACAGCTATGAATGAAGGGCTACACTTGATTATTCATTATATTACAGTAGCATCTAGAAGCTCCAGTTGACTTTGGAGCCATTCACTGCCCCAAGAGCTTATCATCCAAACAAACAAAGGAAGTATTATTTGATACATGGGTAACTGAAGTACAGAATGATTAAATGACTTTCCCAAAGTCCACTGGAAATCTGTGGCAAAGCCAGGACTTGAAACCTAGTCTCACGAATTCCAGTTCAGTGCCTTAACCACAAGTGCCTTCCTCTTGCTTTTAGGGCCAATTTACAGCATTTGCTTGGGATGGGCATGGCAGGAGAAGTGATTTGGGCTGAATCACCTGGAATTCTCCTATAACTCCCAGGAGGTCACACCTCATTCAAGGCTAGCATTGATGGCCATGGTTAGCATGCACAAGGCCTGCAGGCAGGAACCCAAGTGTGCACAAGGCTTTGTGGGAAAAGGCTGCATTGGGCACTAACCGCCAGACACAACATGGTCCTGAATCCTTGGTGGCAATAGCACAGTGTGATACGTGACGTTCATTTACCAAGTGCCAGCAGGGCTGCGGGATTGCCAAATACAATGCATTTGGGTGCCCCCCATTGGCATGGGTGGCGAGTTATATGGGCCCATGGTGCCCATGCTCCACCAATATTCAGGAACGTGGGACCGGCTCCACCAATATTTGGGTTTATATTTTCAGAGCCGTCCCATCCATAGGATGGACCAGGGCACCCTACCCAGGCCATGAACTTTGTGGGGGGGCCGTGCTTCAGGGGGATGCGGGGTACCTGGCGCCAGCAGCAGTGAAGCCCTGCTTCTTCCCGCCCCTGCTCCGCCTCCGCCCCCACTCCATCCCTGCCCATCCCTGTTCCACCCCCACCCTACCTTTCCCCACCCCTGCTCTGACCCCTCCCCGTCCCATTCCACCGCCCCGCCTCTTTCTGGCTTACGCCTCCTCCCCCAACGATGCCAGGATCCAGCAGGGCAGAGCAGAGCGGGGCGGGCTGGGGCCGGGTCGCTCACTGCTGCCAGCGCCAGGCCCTCCGCTAACCCTCCAGGCTGCCCTGGACCCTGCGTCGCCCTGAAGCATGCCCCCCCTCCCAAAAGCACGGGGCCTGGGGAAGTTACCCTGATCCGTCCTATGGACGGGACAGCTCTGCTTGGACCCATTCTGGGCACCACCAAAAATTATACAAACCTGGCGCCCATGCCCATTGGGACACTTTGAACTGAAAAGCCTCAGGGGAAGCTAAGCCTGGTATTCATCTTTGGGAGGAAGGCAAGTTGCACAGGAAATGTGAGTAGTGAGAAACTACAAAAAAGGAGAACAGCTCTACAAGTATCAGGCACTCAGGATGCCAGAGAGAAACAAATTCAGTTGTATTTTTAATACTGATGTATGTTAACAGGGTCTACATTAAAGAAATTGTCAACTGTGAGGAAGTGCCTCTGTCTGCACAATTCACAGACTACAAAACTACACAGTGTATCCTCCACTGCTGGAGAGACGGCAAACGATGCATTTTGTGTTTGTTAAGTGAACATGCGGGAGTAAAGATCATTTCATGTCTTCCTCCAAACATGTTATTAATCTAACTGCATGACATTCCCTGTAATATAGAAAAAAAATACACAAAATGTTGATATTAATAAACCTCTGTAGGGAAATCAGGTATATGTGTTCCCAAACAATGAAGAGTAACATAGTTGGATGATCTGATGCTAAAGGACACAGGAGGGCTGTACTAAAATAGCATTGGTCACAGCACTGTTAACTCCTAAATATTAGCTGACTGGGAGCTGGGACTGAGATACATTCCATACATAACCTACAGTACCTGGGTGAAACTAGGGAAGGTCCTCCTGGATATTTCCACGTGAGTCAGTCCACTCTTAGAAAGAGTTTTCTGCAGCTGCTGCTGTGCAATGACTGAACACCCAGGTCTATAAACACACAGCTCCTATACGCATACAGACAGATACAGTGTCAAACTCAGTTGAAGTCAGAAACACAAATCCATAGTGGAAATCTCAAAACCAAAGTCCACCACATAAAATAGTTTTGGAAAATTTTCAGTACTTCATTGTACACATTTTTCCTTTTTCTTCTACCATCCTCATGCACTCCCAGAGAGAGACAGCTAGTTAGAGCCTTTATGCAGAGAGCCTGATCCTTGCACAGCTAGTTAGAGCCTTTATGCAGAGAGCCTGATCCTTGCACACCTTATGCAGCAAACTGAAACAGCTGAAAGGAAATCACAAGTAGATTATATGAGACAGGGGAGTGGCATCTCACAGAAAGAAGACCTTTCCTTAAGACCATTCAGTCTACTGGGCTCAGTGCTGAGAGATTCTGAGCATCTGTAGATCCCCTTGATTTCATTGGAAGTTGTTGGGCCCAGCAGTTTCATGTATTATCTCAGTGGATAGGTACTACAATATCAGAGATGATTACTGACATCCCCAGCAGGTCCCACTGAGATTGGGTTCTGTTGTGTTATGCATACTGTTGCCAACCCCAAGCATTCAAAAATCATGAATCAAGAGCCAAACCCACATAATTTTAAACAATACATTTTGGGTTCTTTTCCTTCTGGTTTTGAGTCACTAGGGTACATTTAAATCTTGCTCAAAAGCTAGACATTTTAGCTGGTCAGAGTAAGAATGATGGAACCATAATCCATTGAAATATGCAGTTCCACCAAAAATCAAAACACATTGTGAAATCAAGTTGATTTTTCCAGATATTCCCCTCCCTCCAAGAAAACCGGAAAAAAAGTTCTGTCAACATTGAAATGTCCCATTTGGACATTTTTGATTTTTTGTTTTGAAATGATTTTTCATTTTTTTAAATGTATTACTATAATACAAAATAAAAAGAGTCAGTCAAAATGTTTCAAGATTTGTTGAAGTGAAATATTTTGATTGACCCCCAAGTGAAATTTTGGGAAGTAATCTTCCTTCACAGATAATTTTGAAAAAAATTTTTTGGGGGGGGAGGTGGTTGTTCCGATGTGGAATGAAGCCAAATCTCAAAAATTGTGAAATCCTTTGTAAAATAGAAAGTCTATCCTCTGCACAGAAGTACTAGAAACTGACTTAAAAATATGAAAACTGAGATTCTCACACAATCACTTGACTGCAGGAGGGGGAGGGGCTGAAGACAAACACCAATCATCACAAGACTTGTGATAAAATCACAACAGTTGGAAACACTATAGGTACTGCACATAGAGAGTAAGAGGCAGTCCCTATATCAAAGAGGTTACAAATTAAATAGACAAGACAGACAGACAGGCAAAGGGAGTATGTTTAGTTCCCTTTTTCAAACGGGGAACTCAGGCAAAGTGATTCCGTTTCCACAGAAAATCTACGTCCATGCCTGGAACTGGACCTAGATCTTCTGAAACCCAGTGTTGTGCCTTAATCACAAGGCATTCCTCCTTATCTGCAGCTTGATCCCCTTGACTCTTCAGTCTCTTTGAGTTTCTGAGGCCACACCCTTTATACTGATGTCCTCTGTCCCGCTGCACCATGTGAGCAGAATTGTCTGAATTGTCCGTCAAGCATATTATTATTATTATTCATAGTATTTGTAATTCTTCCCATATAAATGGAGGAATGTGTCCCATTTACTAGAATATAGCACTTTTAAATTATTTGCTACTGTCTGTACGACACCTCAGATTGCAAGAAATCCGTTCTCTTTGCCAGCTAATTTTCCAACTCTCTCTCCATGTGTGCATGGGAGGGGTGGGGGTAGGTATTATATTGGGTACAAACACACTGAGCCCAAATTCATCTGTGTTTATAGACATTCCATTTCTCAGAGGCACAGGGTGCAAACATGCATAATACATATGGGTCAAATCTGATTGCTCAGGAAGGAGGCAACAATGCAGGACTAATTATTTTCCTGACCTGATGGGTGATATTTTATTTAACTCTGCATTGAAGAAGCTAAACTAGCTGACAGGGAAGAGAGAGAAATGTATTCTCAAAGGAATAATGGCAAGTTTATGTAGCACCTTTGATTTTGCATACACCAGATGATTGAGATAATTCAAAACCATTATTTATTCATTATGTTTTTATTTGGGCTCAGAATGCAAAGGTTCAATTTTCCTATTTTTTCCCCTTGCCTAATATTTGTTACAGTTGCATTTTTCAAGCCATTTACTGTCTGGAGGGTAAGTAGAGTGACACTGCTCATAATGTGCAAATAAATGTGAAATAAGCTAGTCAGCTCAAGTGGAATGAATTACTGTCGCTGGTAAAATAAGGCAAGAGGGAACGGCTGCCTTGGGAGCTGAAAAAGACTCTAGCAGGTACTGCTATTGAGCGACTGGAATAACACTTACTCTGATTTATCAAAGACCACTTGAAAGCACTTCTAAGGCATTAAATAGGCATGAAAAGAGGCTTTAGTGGCAACGGGACTATGCCAGAACTGAGTGATTAGGAGACTCAGTAGCTTGACCCTAGCATGCAGCCTATGAACAAGTGGAGCCAAAAATCTTCAAAGACTTGTGAACGAGACTGCAGAGCACAGTCAATTTAGGCGACGAGAGGGGCTGGCCACAAAGCTATTAGGTCCCTGTGACTAGAGGCAGATAGCATAGCCTGTGGATAAAGAAAGAGAAATCAGACTCTCATGACTACCGACGCAGCCATGTATCATAACGTCAACGGGACTTTTTTAAAAAAGGCTTTGTACATGAATAATTACTTAAATGAAAGAAAGTACTTAAAATATTTAAAGTCCAATGTTGTTGTGATCTTACGGGGCGGTTTACTGCACCCTAGGTTCTCAAAGATAGTCTGCAATTATGGTAATGCCTTTGCGGCAGAAGTTGGACCAGTGATCTTGGATAACGTACAGCTTCTGTCAGGCCCTTTTCCTGCTTAGTCCTTGTCGCATACAGATGTCAGATCATAACTTTGTTTTGTGCAGACAAGCATCACGTTTCCAGATCTCACTGGTGCTACCACGGCTTCCCCTTCTGAGGGCAAGGAAATGTTTTGATGTAGGTCAAGGGGAAAAAACAGAAAAGAAAAAGGTCTCACCACACACAGTAGGTCTCATTGACAAAAATACAGGCTGGAGTATGTACTGTAATAGCTTACTTGACCAAGTTAACAGCAAATAGTTCTTGCCTTCATTGGAGCTGATCTCACAGCAAAAGAGCTGATCTCACAGCCAATAGAAGTATTTCCCAGATATGGGACACACTAGTCCCACCATGCGTACAATGGGTGACTGCTGTCTACCTGTCCCTGTTTCTATGCTTTCTGGATCCTTCAAGTGATGATTATTGCTAACTGTTTGTAGTACCAAGTCATCAGGGCCATTGCAAAAAGATCTGGGTTCCCTGAAAAGACTTTCTGTTTAGTCCCATGCGAGAGAGTGGAGATGACACGAAATATGCCCAGAACTGATGTGTGTATTTTTTAGCCCATGGAGCTTACATCATTTTCTCAGAGCTCTCAGTCAGCATGAAGCAACTTGTACTGTACAGCAGATGGCACTGGAACAAGGATGGTTAATGAGACTTTATTTCTACTTACCTTTGGTGATATCTCTAAACCAATCACTGCTCACTTTAAAAGGCAAGGGAAAGAAAAAACAAGAGCTTTGTGTCTTGCTTTCAGGAGCTTCTCATCTTACAGCAAATGGCTGTAAAAGTTACTAATTATTCCCTTATTCCATAATAAGGTACAATATTACCTAGCTGTTATATAGCATTTGCATCACCAGATCTCAAAAGGCTTTACAAAGGAGATCGGTATCTTTACCCCCATGTTACAAATAAAGAAACCTAGGCACAGGTTACTTTCCCTGTATTACTTTCCCGAGGTCACCCAGCATGGCAGTGGAAACAGAACTCACGTCTTCTGATTCCTAGTCCAGTACTCTATCCACTACTCAAACTGCCACTGAAGAAGGATGGTCTTGTGGACTAGGATTTAAGAGATCAAAGTTCAATCCCCGGTTGTACCATAGACTTCTTCTGGGATCTTGGGTAAGTCACAGACTCTCCGTGTCTCAATCCTCCATCCATAAAACAGGGATAATAAAATTTTGTCTGTCTTATCTATTTATATTATATGCTTTTAAGGACAGGGACTGATTCATACTGGGTATGAATAACTAGTAAAATAGGGGCTTGATTTTGATTTAGATCACTAAGTGCTGTAACAGTAAATATGGGTTTTCTGAGCATAATGAACAAGAAAAATGTGATCGTTGTGACGTTCATAGCCACCCTCCCAAGAGACAAGACCAATATTGTACCATAAGGGGTATCCCCAACAGGTAATATTAATCCACCTCACTATATCATGTTGGTCAGCAAATGTGTTAACACTAGAGCTGGACACAAATTTTCATGGAATATTTCAATATTTAACAACAACAAAAATATGAACACCTGAAAACCATGTGCAATGGGGTGACCCACATCTCTATGCCCCTCTGTGGTAGGCCATGGAACATCTAGTATGCTTACCTCAGCTTGCCATTCACTCACCATTTCTCTATGTCCATTTGAAGTCCCACCTTTGAGTATAATTTGTATATGTACACATGATAATACACAGACCCCTTGTGATAAAATCAGTCTTCCCAGTCCCCCTAAAATACAACAGAATCACAGCTCTTTTCCCACTGGAGACATCATTTCCAGGTCACCCTCCTGAGAGCCTGTGTCCAGTCTGTACCAGTCTCTTTTTGCCTTTGATTCAGGACTCTACTCTTCAGGCCATCCACCTGAGAGTTCACAGATTTGCTCTTCTCCAGTAGCACCAAGTCAGGTCTCTCTGCAGTGTTCCACTCACCCAAGCTTCCTCAGCTGGGATGGCTTCCCCTGCTCAGGGAAATTCCCTTCTGGTCCAACTCCATGTCTCTGGGCTTGGCTTCCTGTAGCCCTCCACTTGGGCCCGCTGCAAGGGGATATCCCACTCACTCCAGGCCTTCTTGCCTGTGAGTCCAATCAACCCATCAGCATGAACCCTCTTTTTGTTTCCGGCTCAACTTCTCTTAGCCAGGCTGGTTCTTCCCCTAGTTCCTAGGGGGTCACTGCACAAGCTCTCCTGTAACTTGGCAGGGGTTCCACAGCTCTGGCCAGTTCTCACCAACAACTTTCTTTACCTTTAGTTCTCTGCAAAAGCTCTATGGTCCAGCTCTCCTCTGCTGGTCCCATTTCTCCCTGGGTCTCTCCTTTCCTCTCAGGCAGCTCTCACCTGCTCCTTTCCTCTGTCTCCCTTTTTATATGACACCAGTGCCTTCTCTTAAGCCCAATTGATGAGTCACAAGTGCACTTGACCCCATTTCCTCTCAATGGGGCCAGTCACCCCATCACACCATGTTTTGGGGGAGGGGGTTGCTGAAAGCTGAAAATTTTCAGCCTAATACCAAAAATGTTTGGTTTTGAAATGCCAGCAACGTACTTCAGGGAGCTTCATGGAAGCTGTAGATTGTATGTCTCATGTCCCCATGTGCTGAGTGCCTCAGTTGGACAACATTTTCCACGATGCACCATGACCAGGGATTCCCAAGATTCATTATGGTGGCGTTGCAAGACAATGATGCATTATGAAAGCTATAATCCAGACAGGGAATCTGGCCCACAGAAATGAATGGATGCATGAAGCACCCAAACTACAATTCCCACGAGGCACTGTGGTGATATTTCTAAATTGAAATATTCTGTTTTAAGATTAAAGTCTTCAGTCTTTGATTTTTCATCTCTTGATATTTTTGCTGAACAGTCAAAATTTACCATGGGGAAAAAAACCTTTTCCAACCAGCTTTTGTTAACCCTCTGCATTTTTATGGGATTTAAAATATTACTTGTACAAAGTTGAGAACACTTCTATTTGTGGGAATATTACTTGCATAAAGGAAAGAACACTTCTATTTATGGGAGTATCATATCAGGTGGAGAAACAAAAAGTCTTGTTATCCATTCAGTCGTCCCACAAGGCTCAGCCAGTTATAACCCAGACATTTATCTTGGCAAAAGAGAAGGCTTTCAGAATGCTGCAGAATCTTAGGTGCTGATTGGCAGGATAGGATATGTCCCTAACAGCCCCTTTATGCCAGCTGGCAAAGGGTACACTCAACACACTGTTGTCAGAACATTTAGCCAAGCAGTGTCCTGTAATGTAGCATATGATAACTGGCAATATGGTGGCCAGGAATATCATTGTGTGACATGTGGACAGTTTGTATAAAGAGTTATGTATGTCTTATGAAAATAGGTTCTTAAAATGTGTTTTGGAGGCAAGTCTGCCTTAGACAAAGGATTGTGGTTTTAGCTGTCTAGGTCAAGCTTTTTCAGCCATAGACAATGAAAGTACATTTACATATAAGGTAACCAAAGCATCAAAACAAGCAGTGGAGGAAACAGCTTGCTGAGCACACCAGGGGAGCCTGAACCCCCAAGGAAGTCTTTCTGGCTCTTGAGGCAACGACAATGAACCTTGGGAAATATAAGGGGAGCAAAAAGACATTCTAGTTCTCCATCCCATAGGGGAAAAAGAACCCAGCACCCTCTGATTGTCTGAATGTTTAATCCTCTTGCCTGAAGCCGTGGAGACACTGATGTGTCTTGAGAAACTTTTAGGCAAAGACATATTTTGCTAGAATTAAGTTTTACGAACTAGAAAGTATGTTTTTTTTGTTTGTTCATTACCATTTTCTGTCTCTTTTATTCTGACTCAGTATCATTTAAATGTGTTCTTTATTAATAAACTTATTCTTGTTTTATTACAGTACCATCTCAGGGCTGTATATTAAAGTGCGGGACCTCAGCTAAACTAACAGCCTGGTGTGTGCATTGTCTCTTTGAAGGCACCAAAGTTAATAATTTCTCTGAGTGCTCAGTGAGAAGGAGTGGACACTGCAGAAAGACTTCTTTCGGGAACTTGGGTTCACTGACTGTTACCTGCAAGACAAGTTTTAGACTGGCAGAATCTTGAAGAGTTTGCTTGTAAGGTGGATAGACTGGTGTGGCAGGGAGCTGTCACATAGTCTAAACACCAGCAAAGTGCTCTCCTGCTAAGGCAGAGAGGTAACACACTGGCTTACAGATCTGGGTGCTCTGAGCACAGCGTCACATAGGAGTAATTGATTTTGTTTGTCCCTCACAAGAGTATTGGGTGACAGCCAAGAAAATTGGAACACACCAGAAAGAGAATGCTCCATTAATCAATGTAATAATATGAATAGTTTGGGGTGGGGAGAAACATCTTGATCTGAATTAGTGTGTGGCAGAGTTCCCTGTCTTTATCTTCAGGCAAATGAATACTCAGGAGAAGAAGAATTGCACAACAGGCATGGAGAGCAGGGTTTTCTTCTCTTTAAACCTCACGATAAACTACATTTACCAACCTGCTTTAGGATTTTGCACAAAAACACGGCGATCTCCCTCCCCACTTCTCAGCAAAGATTTAATAGCAGAGGGCTGTAAAGTGATCTCATATTACCACGACTTCATTATTTTTATAAAATATACTACTGTCATTTACTAGCACTTTATGAAGTATTACCATAAAACAGGTCTCCCCCAGTCATTAGTGTGAATTAGTGGTGTTCTACTGTCTACCCATTGCCTATGCTGCATCTCTTAGAGAAGGAGACTCTATTATCTTGTCTGAATCCAAACAATGGTTGAAAATATATTGAATAGCTGCTGCTATTGGGAAGCACTGTGCCAATATTTGAATCAGATATTTCCATGGGGTGCCCTATGCACTTTATGATATTACTATAATGGAACTCATGGTGTTTAATGATATATGAAGCCCTAAATGGTATGAAATTTGGATATCAGCTGTTACCTAGAAGCCAATTGGCACACACCCCTGCCCCCTTCTCCTCCCCCCACTACTGTAATTCACATTAGGCCTGGCACACTCATTACCCCAACACACTGTTTTCATAATATATATGAGTGTTGTCATGTAAGGCATCACATGTAAACTAATACCTTACTTTACACTGTGGTGATGAAAAAATCATTGTGTGCTGTATGTATGGATTATATACAAAGAGTTATGGATGCATGCTGGAAATATGTTCTTAAAATGTGTTTGGGCAGCAGAGCATAAACCCCAGCCTGCCCTAAACAAAGGACTGTGTATTTACCTGTCCGAGTGGCTTAGTTACCAGTAGAGGAAAATGAAAGTACATTTACATATAAGATAAACAAAGTCATCGAGCTAAACAAGCAGGAGAAGAGACCTTTTAACAATCATGCCAGGTGACAGCATCTGTACCCCAGGAAACCTTCCTGGCTCTTAAGGCAGAGACAATGGACTTTGAGTGATATAAGGAGAGCCAAGGTCTGGTCTACACTAGGAAATTAGGTAGGTATAACTACATGGTGCAGGGGTGTGAAAAATCCACACTCCTGAGTGACGCAGTTAAACCAACCTAACCCACAATGTAGATAGTAATAGGCTGATGGGAGAATTTTGTTTGTAACCATACCTTTCTTTTGGATTCTTACTTAGTCACTTAAAACTTTTTTAATAAACTTATTCTTGTTTTATTACAAAACCATCTCAGTACTGTGCATTAAAGTGGAGGGTGAGTCCTCAGCTAAACCAACAGGCTTGCATGTGTTCTGTCTATTGATCATTTCTGTGAAGTGATTATATCTGTGGATGTCACAGTGAGAGGCACTGGGCATGGCAGAGAGATGTCTCTGGGGAACTCGTGAGTGGAGGTTCACTGAGAGTTACCTGCAAGGTAAAGTTTGGGCTGGCAGAGTCCTGAAGAGTTTTCTAGTAAGGCAGACAGACTGGCATGCCAGGGAGCTGACATACATCTTAACAACAGCCAAACTCTCATTTGCTGAGGCAGAGGTAGGTAACAGTGGCTCACAATTCTTGGAGCCCTGAGCAGGACGTCATACCTCTGAGACTACCCTTCAATTCTTGTGATTCTGCCACAGTGGCAGTTAGTGGAGGTGCCTCAGCTAAAAGTCTGGAAGAAGCCCAGCAGAAGGATATTCTCTATAAGGGTATCTTGTAGTTTGGAATTTGCTCTCCCAAACCCACCAGTCCATCAGAACCTGAATGTGTTGGCCTTCCAGGCATGCAGCAAGGTCCTTTTACTATGATGGAGGGGATGGACACTGGGCAGACTTGGGAGATTTGGTGGGAGGCAGCTGATATATTATGGGACATTGTTTTTCTAAACATGAATATGAGTCAACAGGGTAACACTATTGCAAAAAAAGCGAACATCATGAATTATCAGGAGTGTTGTAAGCAAGACACTAGATGTAATTCTTCCACTCTACTCTGTGCTGAGTACTGTGTCCAGTTTTGGGCACCACCTTTCAGAAAAGATGTGGACAAACTGGAGAAAGTCCAGAGGAAAGCAACAAAAATGATTAAAGGTCTAGAAAATATGACCTATGAGGAAATATTGAAAGAATTGGGTTTGTTTAGTCTGGAAAAGAGAAGACAGAGGAGACATGATGATAGTTTTCAAGTACATAAAAGGAGATGGGTTATGAGGAGGAGGGTGAAAAAATTGTTCTCATTAACCTCTGATGATAGGACAAGAAGCAATAGGCTTAAATTGCAGCAAGGGTGGTTTGGGTTGGACATTAGGAAAAACTTCCTAACCATCAGGATGGTTAAGCACTGGTACAAATTGCTTAGGGAGGTTGTGGAATCTCCATCATTGGAGATTTTTAAAAACAGGTTAGACAAACACCTGTCAGGATTGGTCTAGTTATTACTTAGTCTTGCCTTGAGTGCGGGGTCTGTTCAAGTCCTACACTTCTATGATTCTATTTGGGACTTTTACCTTAAGTGTCAGCTTTTCAATAGAAATGTAATTCTGCAAATAGCAACAGCTTCTTAGGGGTCTTCTCAGAGAGGCAGGGTTTTGTTTCCTCACTGGTCCTGGTAGGAGACTGTGGTGCAGAGAGCCTCTGTGCCCCTTCTTACACACATGCACACGTAGAACAAAGCAAGTAGCAGGTTAGGGCCTGCTAGTTCCCATTATGTCGGAAAGGCACCCTAGGAAGCTCCAGTCAGCTCTGCACTTGACTGTACAGATTTGGGCTGTCTCAGTACTTTTTATGTTTTGGAGTGTCACTGGGACAGGAAAATCTCAGAGAGGAACCCCAGCAGCAACAGCTGCTGAATTCCCCCACAGCTTAAAGTCCAGGTGAGGAATCAAAGAAATCTGGCTCAAGGAAATGACAATAGGGAACTTCTTGAGTCTCACGCTCACGACCTGTAAGTGGTAGCATTGCCCCATTTCCAGGCTCCTGTTGTTCCCCGTGGTGGACCTATGATAAACTAAGTGGCCCTGTAAAGCACTTCCTGCTCATTCCCCACCACCCACAACAGAGCATAGCTACCCGTTCCCATCATCTGCCAATGCTGCCTGAAGTCCCCACTGAATTTCTTTTTGTGGAGTTTTTGTGGAGGCCACTTCACATCAAGAATTCGGCAGAATTGTTTAAAAGAAAGGCAAATCTCTTTGTTGAAATCCACTTTCAACAACAAAGCTGCTCAAAGACCATGCAGATACCACTGGAGAAAATCTCAAGTTTAAAACAAACATATGTTTGGCAATGAGACATTTCTGAAGGCACAATATTAATTCCCTGGTGACAATCATGCTGCACATTTTTATAAAGATAATTATATTGTTCCCTGAGAGGCCATCCAAAAATACTTAAATTAGTGCTACCTCCAGCTAATAGTGACAGGTAGGAGGTTCTTCAGTACATGCACAGCTTTAGTTACAACATCTCTGGAAAAGTCCTGAGGGATTTAAAACAGTGAAACTATAATTTAGCCAGTCAAAAAAAAAGAGCTGTAAACAGATTCACAGAGACAGTTCTATAAGTTCAAGAGTTTGTATATTTCATGAGGTAAACACTATCTGCTTTCCCCCAACCCCTTTCCTCTTCCCAACACACCAGCCTTAAAAACAAAATAATGGTAAAAAGAGGTTTTATATTAATTACATTACTCAGATATCATAATAAATATAATCCTCCTTTAATTCTCTCTTTTCAAAGAAATTTCTGGTTTGAAAACCCTGAAAGTATCAGACTATTGTTCTACTGATCTAAGGGAAGGTTCAGCTCACAAAATTAACTTCATTGCACAATGTCTTTGAAGACCATACTTTGGTTTCCATGCTATAATTTCGACTGATAGCATGGGAACATTTATGCACACCCCTGAGACATTAAGCAATTTATATTTAGGAGCTGGATTTGCATGGGAGTGCCCATTTCTTTTTTGCTCTTTTTCAAAAAGACCATGTTAAAAAGCAACCAAGAATTTACACAGACACGTTGGGCAAGGACTGGCCAAAATGTCCGTGCACGGAAATCATTGCCATAGACCCCTGAGGGATTTACATGGATATCAGCTGAATAGAGTGGTCATAACAATTAGAATGGGGTTGAATTGTTCAGGCAAATGTTGAGTGTTTCTTTGCAAAAGCCTATACGTAGACCAGCAGCAGCCTTTTTAGCCTTGCTCACATACAGCTAAAACAGTAATGATGTCATTTAAAAAAAGTATTCAGTCCCAGAATAACTATGACAAAGAGATATCATCATGTACCAACATCATGGAACTAACCGAGTGTCCTTCTCTTCAAAGTAAAACATTTGATAAAAGTAAAATTGGATGCCAAGCATGGGAAATTTCAACCCAAGCAGAATTTTTCAGAAAGATCTTCGATGAAACTGAAATAGAGGATTTTGACTGAACACTTTTCATATTTGTAACTATCCATGTTGCCACCCGTGAACACTACACCTATGACATTTTGAGAATGGGTAGCTGTATTCACACTCTACACACAACTGCAATGATGTTTGTCCAAAATATGCCTCGTAAAGTATCATTTGAAAACTAATAGCACACTGGTCAATATAATTGTCAAATGCATGTGTTAACCTCTTATGTGAAGTTATGAATTCCCTCTGAACAGCTTTAAGAAGACAGCCTGGCCTAGCTAAAGGTGATAAACAGGACTGTGCTAGACAAAGGAATGTGGGTTTATCTCAGTTTACATATTAGCCGTAAAGAAAAGGTATCAAGCAACCCAATGGGGGTTGTCTTGAGCTTGAATATGAGAGACAGAGAATTAACATGGCTCCTGCATCCCAGTGAGACATAGGAGACTGAGCCCCTCTTCCTAACTTTGAGAGCAATGACAATTCTTTGGGAGTATAAGGAACAGAGAGACTCTCCATCTTTATCCTTCACCTAAGGCAAAGGAAACCAGCACCTGATACTTCTGTGGAAGATCCTGGCCGAGAGACAGTCAGTCATGCTGGACCAAGAGTAATTGGTGAGCAAAAGCATCTTTAAACAAAGACTGTGCCTTGCTAAATACCTTTTAGATACATGTTTTCACTTTATTTGCTTGTAACCATCTCTACCTTTTTTTCCCTTTTACTTGGAATCACTTAACCTCTGTCCTGTTGTTAATAAACTTGTTTTATTTTAATCTCAACCAACCCAGTGCTGTGTCTGAATTGAAGTAATGGAAAACTCCAGTTAACATGGCAAGCCGACGAGTGTTGTCTCTTTAAAGGAGCAAACTGACCTTATTTTTTCTCTCAGTGTTCTAGGAGAGGGCTGTACATTTTGGGGCAGATGGTTTTGGGGATATTCAGGATTGGCAGTGTGTTGGGGCCATCTTGCCAGGTGTAACCAAAGCTGTTGGAAACCAGGGTAGAGCCGTTGTGTTGTGACAGGCTGCTGAGGTCAGACGTGTTGAATTAAGGCTGCACAGCACATAGACACTCGGGATACCGCATGCTTGTCTGCTGACTGTTAATGCCCAGGCTGTCGGCCACAGCAACAGTGCATTTAAGGCACCAAGGGTTACAGGACAAGCAGTGACAAAAGCCTTTGTTGCTATGGATTCCACCCCAAAACACAACAGTAGCAATATGTACTATATAAATTACTTAACTTCCCAATAACAAACAAGCCATTTTATTAAGATTAATCAGTCACTTGAATAAACCCATTGAGCTCAACTCTGTGGTTGTGGGTATCAACAGTATCTATGTGTCGAAGTTTATAGGGATAAGTCCAAGCCACATATATCCACAGTAAAAGCGAAAGTTCCCTTTCCTTTATTAAAAACATGTAATTGTTTAGTTGCATAATCAATTTAAACATCTGAAGTGCCCTTTTTTATTTTGCAGGGACCTGTTCACCCTTTTGATAAAGAAACTTGAAGAGTGAGAGTGTGTGTGTGTGTTTGATCATTAATGTATATCAGTTCTTTAAATACATTCAACACTAGATGCTATAGGGTCTAATTCCATCCCCAATATAACAGCATTAATGGAGTGATCAGCATGTTCTATTTTCCAACAGCACTGTAGAACTGCTAAACAATTTGGACACTGATACATACTGCAAAGCCGACCTAACTGAAATCCCTTCTCAGGGCTGCCCAGCTATGGTGCAAGAATCAGTACGTCACCATTAAGAAGATTTTAATGGGCTTCAGAGACATGTGATAGTATTTATAATCAGCCCTCCTAGACAGTTGTTTGCATACTCCTCCCTGATGCAGTTTCCCTTGAAGAGAGTTGCTACACAATCATTACAAATTGATTGCAAAAGAGCTAACAATCATGATTAAATCATTAAATTCTTGTCTACGCTTCAGAGAGCGGAGAGAAAATTAACTTCCCACCAACCTAATTTTTTCCTGAACATGAAATAATGATTTTCTGCCCGTCTAATTACAAAGCCAACATCTGATCAAGTCGGCATCCAGAGGGGATTATCACATGCACAAGTATTAGACCTCATTACCAGCTTGAGTGCAAAATTATTACATCTTGTAATTGGATGGTGAGATTTATATACAGATCGGCCCGGTTTCTGTAAGATTGTAATTACAAGCTTCGTTGGTTAGCTACTTATCACTCAGCACAGAAGAGAGGAAAATAAGCAACAGAAAAAGCATTTCATTAACCCATAACCCTATCAAGGGAGAACCACTGTAACATCCATGTCTGCATTAGGGAGAACAGCTAAATTCACAGATGAAACAATTTATTATACTCTTTGCAAATGGGATTTCATTTTGTTTAACCCCTAAAGAACTATTTTGGTAAACTGTATAAGCAAACCATCCATTTTATAGACAACTAGGTTCAATATAGTAATTATACGGGGTAACTGACTGAAATAAATACTCATCTGCTTAGGGGCAAGGTTATTAGCTATACAATTGCACGTAGATCTGAACATTCACAAATAGTCAGACTAATAGGGAGTTTGCCCTGACTAACATAGGAACTGGAACCCCCTTTGCATAAAATTAGATCTGGGTGAGCATGGGAAATCTTGCTAATGATCAGAGAAAGCTCTTTCAAAATGATTCTAAGAAATTCTCCAAGTTTATTAGGGTCTGCAAGGGCAGGACAAGTTTAAGGAACAATTAAAAAATATATAAACATTTGAAATGGCTGTTTCGGGGCTGGCAAAATGTAAATAAATCAAAATATCTGTACAGGAGGAGCCCCAGAGAACAACCTATTGCAATTGGATCTTTTATACTAGCTGTACCTTGAAACAGCGCTCGCATATCAAAATGCGCACTCTTTAGTTATTATGGGCACATTTCATTGCTCATGGCCTGCTGAACTTCCACTCTTCCTCTCTCAGGGAAGCCTGATGCAGTGCTCAATGAAGTCAATAAAAGTCTTCCCATTCACTTGAATGGATCAAGCCCTGAGCTTCAGTTCTTGATGCTTATGGGCTTGGTCCACCTAAACTACTTTTTTCACTGAATTCTTCTCATTCTCTTTCTTTTCTCTCTCTCTCTCTCTGCTGCCTCCCACCAGTCTGGCAATGGTGTGGCCCAACCCCCAACACACCTAAAAAATCTTGACTAGAACACAACCATGTTTACAAAGGCATTCTGCAACATTTCAACAGCAGCAATGGCCAAACTTTAGGTCACCTTTCTTCCCTTGATGCATGCATGGTAGGATGTGGATAGGGGGAACATCTTCATATCCAGCTGTCTAACTTTGTCTCTGTAGAAGTGGGTGAAGCTCAGATGATTCAGGGGTTTGGTGTGGATAAGAGTGCAAACCACTACATGCTAAATCCCAATGATCAGGATGTCTCACTCCTGCAGAAATATCACAATGGTTGCTGATACTTACTTCTTCAAGTTATCACTGCTGCACCCTTTATTAGTGCCTCTTTTGAGACTTCACCACCGTGCAGAGGCCATTAAAAAAGTCAAGACTTTTTTTTTTTAACATTGAATATTTCTCATCTAGCTCAGATTTTGTTCCAGTTATTGAAGATCATTTCTCATCAGAAACTATGGGCCAGATCCTGCTGCCAAAATCACTTGCTAAGCTCCCATTGACATTAATGATGCAGGATGAGAACCGCAATGGATATATTAATATTAGCAATGAAGAAAGACTCTTCTCTACAATTAGAAGCAGTTGTAGTTTACATTTATATTAGAGTAGCTCCTATAGATCCCAGTTGGGATTGTCATTGTGCCGGGCACTGTACAAACACAGATAAGAGACAATCCCCATCCCTGAGGGCTTACAATCTAATGGACACAGAACAGACGACATGCAACAGAGAGGGATATAATATACAAGTGAGTGAATAACAGCTGCTACCCTCAGGGGGTCTTCAGCTCTGTATCTCCTCTTAAATCAAGTTGTTTGGCTGCTAGGTCCTCTCTTCAGTGCTTCCTTAATATTCATATTCAACATCTATCTACCCCTCCAAGGTCTATTTGCCTTCCCTCCACCCTCACTCATTCTAGTCACCCCCAAAAGCCAAACCAAACACAGAGAACACAAGCACTTACTTAGCTTCACTTACCAAAAAAAAAAGGGTGAGGAGGGGAGGACTTTACAAAAAACAAATCTAGCTAGATACATCTGACTGTTTTGGGGAGAGGTTATATATAATATTGACATATACCTATCTCATAGAGCTGGAAGGGACCCTGAAAGGTCATGGAGTCCAACCCCCTGCCTTCACTAGCAGGGCCAAGTACTGATTTTGCCCCAGATCCCTAAGTGGCCCCCTCAAGGACTGAACTCATAACCCTGGGTTTAGTAGGCCAATACTCAAACCACTGAGCTATCCCTCCCCCATATTGGGTTGGGGAGAATAAAACTGCAAAGTGAATAGCTTATGGGAATGCAGCAAATGCAGAGTGCTGTGGTATCTGGAACAAAGTTTGCATCAGGAGTGCAGTGATCAAAAAAGCAAAATTCTTGGGGAAGGAGAAAAAACTAAATCAAAATAATGCGCAACAGTGACTATCCAGACAACTACAGTTTCACACAACAGGAGCAATTTCATTCTCAGATCAGTCCATGAACTCTCCAGATTCACTGAGCTACAGCGCTCACATCAAACCAAGCTGAGTGCCATCCGGCTGAGCTTTCTTAAAGCATCAGAAGCACTAGTGCAGTGTAATCCAAGTTACAACCCCTACTCCTTTGTACCTTCTTCTCCTCCTCCTGTGGTCAGAATCTCTCAGCTGAGGAGTTTATCCTCAGTGGTGTACCCCCAAAGGACTTCTTGCAGCACCTGCATATCGGGACAGGCCCATCAAGGTATCAGGAGACGTCCAAAGTCTTTTTTGCAGCCAAAACGTAAGGTTTTCCACTGAAAAAATCTTTATGTACCCAAGCCCATATGGACAGAGATGTCTGTGTATAAAAACCACCTGAGAGAATAATAAAATAGACAAACTGCCTTCAGGAGCAATTTCAGAAAATATATTGTCTTAGGATAACAACAAATTCATTCGCTTTTTGCATACTGCCCTCATGCCTTAGTTCTGATATATAACATATCTTTGCAGTGTAATATCTCTGTATATGCACACACTTAATTACAGCATAAAGTATAACAACAACCACCAAAAAGACAACATAGGAACTGCTCCTGATCTTATCTATCCCGGTGCAAAGCAGAAACAATGCACTGCATTCGGGGGAGTTGCACCTGTGTAAAACTGGTATGAGCTATGAGTGAATTCTATAGTCCAAATAAACATCACACACTATAGATTTTTCCTCACTGGGAGATCTTTTATATATTATTAAGTTACACTAAGGCCATACTCGAGCCACTGTGGGTTTTTCCTCTTTATTATTATTTGTTTTGCAGTAGTGGCTAGGTGCCCTATTCATGGACCTGGACTCCAATGTGCTAGGTGCTGCACAAACCACAGGAGAAAAAGTCCCTGCCTCAACCAGATTAAAACCTATATATGCAAGTTTCTCATGGAAGGGGCAGGAAACTTTGCAAGCTTTGACTCATCGAGTTTCCTGCTCATTCAGAGATTTGTTTCTCCTAGGAACAGGTTGTTGGGGGTGGGCAGAGACCCTCTGCATCTACATAGTTACCCTGATCCTATCCATCTATCAAGCTATTTATACTACACTCACCACAATAGTATGTGAACACCTTCATGGACATGTGAATCCCCATGCTCCAGGGCCATACAATAGCAGCTATGAAGGTGGCTCCCTGGATGTTAAATAGAGAGGCCCAACACTTTTTGAAACACAAAACATCACCAGAAAACTGCTGCCTGTTTGGAAATGTTTCAGGTTTTGGAAAAAATTTTAAGAAAAGAGTTAACAAAACCATTCTTGACATTTTTTGGTGACCAGAACACAGGTTTGGGGGACAGAAGCACAAAGTGTTTGTTATAAACCGTAATTTTGAAGAAGAAAAAAAAAAAGGAAAAAACAATGGAGCCATTTGATCCCTGAGAAACGGAAACATTAGCAGTTACTCGTGAATCTTTTTTAATTTGTCAACCATCTTTAGTGTTAGAAGCTGAGCTCCAGAATGTGGGAGCAGCATGCCACAAAGAGCTGCTGATCCCGGGCTCCACCTCCTCCCGTGTCCCAATCTTCAATTTTCATTAAGCCCTGAGCACAGAGAAGCTTCCTTGAGGTCCCATAAAGTGGAAGTGCGTCCACAGAGATGTTGTTTCCCTCATACCCCAACCTTCTGCACTCCTTGGACCTCACTCTCTATTGCCCTCCACCATGTGCAGTCAGTTACATCCATGCAAAATAATACCATTCTGCACTGGTGTAACTAACTACATAAGGCACAAAGCAGTCGAGCAGCAGTGCATGGAATCAGTTTGGTTTTGCTCCCCTGTGCTCCAGGAAATGGAAAGGCGACTAGTACACCTAGTAGGCAGCTGTTCAAGTATCACTAGAGTCCGCATATTTTAAAGGTTATGAAAAACCACTGTGTGGCCCTAGCTAAAAATTCATGGCCTACAAAGTCTCCTTTTAAGTAAGTAAAGCTGTTTTGCCATTTAGGAGTGCACGAGAAAGCACTCCAGACTAGTAAATATTATATATATACTTGAGAACATAAAGCCAGCTCTCTTCCAAATGCTGTTCAAATAATTTACATTGAAGCTGACCCCTTGTATGAACTGAACACTTATTCTGTGTCAAACTATACATCTGGGTGGATGAGTGGATGGATGGACTGGGCCTTGATCCAGATGAAACTATTCACCATGTAGTGTGAAGCATGTAAGTGCCAGAAGTGAATCTGCAGCAGATCAGCCTATTCAAAGAATAAAGGCTAGTCTCCTGTATCAGCTGAACAAGCCCAGTCCACTTGTTCTCCATCCTGGGGAGCGGGACAGCTGTCCTTGAGACTGAGAGTTAATTCAACTGAATGGGGCTCCAAGGTAAACGAAATGCAACAACTTAAAATCGGGACTAATTGAACAGTGAGTTAAAGGTAGTTTAAATGTCCCTGTCAATGGGAAAGAGCAATCCTTTTCCCGAATTTTAAAATGTTTTTATCATCCCCGTTGCTGGAGACACATAGTGACTGACTATCTAGAGAGCATGTAGATGATATACCTGTAATATACTACTTAACTATTAGATGTCTCTGCATACCGCACAAAATTCCTGATAGACTGTGGTCACTGGTAAAATGGGAGACAGAGCTGGAACTAAAGTTATGTGGAAGGCTGTTTGTTGCTGAATAAATTTCTCCAGTTTATTTCATATGTCCACAGGAAACCATGGAAAAGATTATACACAATGTTCTGTCAAATACACAAAGGGAACAAATTAATTTGTTTTCTTCAATCTCTTTCAGTTATAGAGACCTTTAGACATTACTTGTCAGAATAATTTTTTTTCTGTCTGAAGTGTGATTTTTAAGTTGGCAAGTCCTTCTAAATCCTTCTATTCCTTATTCCCTTGCTTGGTTTCTCTCACAGAAGGCTCTGCTGACCATGGGAATCTCTATAGTCCTAGATCTGGAATGCCTGCTCTATTCTGCATGGCTAATGCAGGGTGATGAATCAATTCTTGGTCTGGACTCCAAATGACATGGCAAAAACTTTTTTTTTTTTAATGCACCTGGGTTTGTTTAGAGAGAATCTTATGGCCCACCCAGCAATCTGATCCACTCAGTGGCTCTCAACCTTTACCGACTACTGTACCTCTTTCAGGAGTCTGATTTGTCTTGCGTACACCTGAGTTTCACCTCATTTAAAAACTATTTGCTTACAAAATCAGATATAAAAATGCAAAAGTGGCACTTCACACTATTAGTGAGAAACTGCTTGCTTTCTCATTTTTACCATATAATTATAAAATAAATCAATTGTAATATATATATTGCGCTTACATTTCAGTGTACAGTCTATAGAACAGTATAAACAAGTCACTGTGTGAAATTCTAGTTTGTATTGACTTCGCTAGTGCTTTTTATGTAGCTTTTTATGTTGTAAAACTAGGCAAATATCTCGATGAGTTGATGTACCCCCTGGAAGACCTCTACATAACCCCTGGTTGAGAACCACTGCACTATAGAGTACAGACTATTCTCCTGTCATCTTTCTTTTGAATTCTGTTTGGGATCTTGCTCTGGCCTTTCAGATTATGGGAGACAATGCGTCATCTTTAGGGCACATGACTCTTCCTAAACCTCTTACTGGCTGACAGCTGGCAAAAAAATAACACTGGGAAATGTTGGTGTTTCTACTCTCAGAAATTTACACCTCCCACTTCTATGCATTTTTATATTTTGAAAAAATCCCAAAATGTTTAGGCTAGTCAAGACCAGAGAGGTTTGCAAGGAACTTCTGAAAAACCTAACAGAGCTAGGCAAGTTGGGGATCATGATGGGCAGAGGGAATATAGTGCTGCCAAATGCAAGGTGATGCACACCATGAACCTATACAGGCTGATCGGTTACTACTCAGGACAAACAGCTTAATGTCTTTGTGAGCAAGAAAGAAAATCACCTGATTCTTATGGGGTGGTGATAAAGAAAAGCAGACAAGTTACATTGTACTAAGACAAGGATAAAGAAAAATGAAAATATCATACTGCCATTGTATACATCAATGGAACATTTTCACCTAGTACACAATGGCTAGGTCTGGTCACCTCACCTGGGAAAAAGGACATAACAGTAATATGAAAGGGCAACAAATATATCTGAATGGGGAAAGATTCGTTTAGGAAGCAGATGGAAAAAAGGTGCCATAATAGAGGCATATAAAATAATGAATGGCCTAGAAAGGGTAAGGGCTCCTCTTTATCCCCTTTCATATATGAGAACATATAGAACATCAAGAGATCAAGTTGTTTTCTTTGAGGCACTTGCCAATCTGTAAAGCCCTTGAGCCAGATCCTCAGCTGGTGCAAATTGGCATCGTTCCATTGAAACAAACAAACAAAAAAAAAGCAGATTTGTGAGAAATTCTCCTTTCCTTCATTTGAAGTTTTAATATTTTGCTCACAAACCTCACACTGACGCCCAATGCCATTTAAATAAGAGACACTTAGGGGAACCCCCAAAAGTAATTAGTTCTTTTTAAAATGTCACTGCACACAGACCTCCACTACTATAGATTCAGATAACATCTTGTGCTACTGCAGAACTACATTAGGTACTTTTAAGTTAGGCTCTCTCAATCTGTCGAGTGATGTTTCAGTTTCAATGTGTCTTCATTTTAAGGGCCTAATCCTGTGGGATACTCAGCAGTTCCAATGAGGGGCCAACGGCTTATTCTCTGCCATTGAAGCTGAAAGGGTCACATGACTAGGAACCTCAATACCTGGTAAAAATATTATCACCAAGATATTTTGGAAGTATCTCTTGATACCCAAAGTCAAAGCAAACCCTAAATCATTTTTTTTAAATCACTGTACTTGAGGATGCTAAACAACATGCACTTGAATATTTCTTGCCATTCATTTGCAAATAAATTAAGCAAAATAAAGATTAATACATTTAGCAATGGAAGACAATGCTAGGAGCAACGTAGCAGCAGCAAAAGGCTCTTTTTATTTGCCACAGCCACTCGTTATGTATCACTCAGAGAAATCCTGCTGTTTTCTCTGTTTGCAAAGAAGCCTCAAGCCTTTTCTCAGCAGCTGTCACTTGGTTCTCAAAAAAAGGGCCTCTCAGCACCATGGCGATTAAATACCATTACAACTTTCCTCCTTCTGCATACTACAGTAGGCAATCAATATGGGCTTACATTTTATGAGACAAGGAGTTAACTTGTTCAATTACAGTGCAGACAGCTCTATTCTTTTGTAACAAGTAATCTGGGTAGGGAAATCGATACTGACAGGCCCGATGCACGCCAGCTAATTTCATATTATCCTCAGCCAATCAGGTAGCTCAGAGTAATAGAGTTGTTGTTACAGTTCATTATGGAGAGGTGGGATCAATATCTGTACAATAAGAGGATTGGCAATGCATCTGCTGCATAAGTAACCCTGAAGGGAAAGGAAGTCCCACCAGTGCAGCAGGCAAAGTCTCATTTACATAGCCGGTGAAAACAAAAATGTATGAGAGGTCTCCGCTCCCTGACCTACAATTAAAGATGAAAATGTCCCAGAATGGGAGCAGGATAAACAAACTTCACTCGTCTACCACAGAGATAAAACACAGAAGGGCCAAAGTTGAATAAAATGTTAATAGAAGATTAAAAGACATGCATATGCTTCCTAAAATGAGATAACACATGCACAGCTAAATGAATGAGAAACAATCTATTATTTTTGAAGCATTACATTAATACACAATGTATGTTTGACAAAATACAAGGAGGGAAGAAAGAAAATATATAATCACGTTCTGATTAATATATTATACACTCTCTCTCTCCCTCTCTTTCATGGAACATGTTTTCTTTTGTGATGCAAAATCTTGTCTACATTACCATTTGTTATGCAGCAGAACAAAAAAGTGGCAGAAGTTAAATGCATGAGCATCTTACTCCAAATAAGGGTGAAGAGAGAGAGCGAGAGAGAGATCAGTTGCTGCGCAAATATGGTATTTTGAAAAATAACGTAGAACACGTATTTTTCCTTTAACTACTTTGTTCAAGAATTTAAAAAAACCCAATAAAAATAAATAAAAGAAATCATCAAAAAGGTTTTTCATAATAACGTAAGGTATTGGTTGAAAGTTATATGTTTGTACTAGATAATAGAAAAGCTAATTCTACCTATACAATAAGCATAAGGTATCGTATAGAGATGTGATGTAACAATTTAGATCCACATTTTAAAAAGTGACCTTTAATTTTGGATGCCTCATTTGGGACATGTTGGGTCTTAATTTCAGAAGTGCTGAGCATCCACAACCCTTATTAACTTAAAGTGGAGTTGCAGATGCTCATTCCTTCAGAAAAGAAAGCCCGAGGGGGTGAAATCCTGATTCCTGACCCCATTGAGATCAATGGCAAAATGACACTTGACTCCAGTGGGCAGGTGGGGAGGGGCAACACTTCACCCCAGGTGTCTAAAATTGGGCACCCAGAAACCAAAGCATTGAAAACTGGAGGCCACTATAAAAAATACCTTTAATATGCAAGAAAGAATACATATCAAGATACGCAGTTTGGGAAGAGATCCTTATTCCATGAGTGCATTTTGAGACGTAACATAAAAGCAAAGGTTAAAATTTTCAAACATGGTCATTGTTTTAAGGTGACTCAGATTTGGGGAGCCCAACTTGAGATGTCCACAGCCAGATTATTCAAGGTATTTGGTACCTGGCTCCCATTGAAAACAATTGGTGTTAGGCTCCTAAATAAATTTAAAAATATGACTCTATGTGTCCCAAGTTGGATATTTGAATATGGAGGCATCCAAAACATGTGGCCATTTAAAAAAAAAAAAGTTACCCATGTATTTTCCCCTCAGTGATGACTGGGGGGTTTATCTTAAGCATTTTATATTTTTTTCCCCATATTAAGGGTACGTATACACTACCCACCGGATCGGCAGGTAGTGATCGATCTATCAGGGATTGATGTATTGCGTCTTGTCTAGAGGCGGTACATCGATCCCCGAACGCACTACCTGTCAACTCTGGAACTCCACCAGGGCGAGAGACGGAAGCGGAGCCGATGCGGGAGCGGCGCCCATCAATCCCATGCTGCAAGGACGTGAAGTAAATCAAAGTCAATCTAAGATACGTTGACTTCAGCTACACTATTCTTGTAGCTGAAGTTGTGTATCTTAGATCGACACCGTCACCCCCAGTGTAGACCAGGCCAAAGAGTCCAATGCTGAAAGTGCTCCAAGTACAGAATTACCAGTATCTTCAATGGAGGAGTTCTATGCATGTAGCCCTTGCAGAACTGACACCTCTATTTGGTAACTTTATGATTCTCTGTGCTGTTGAACTATTGGCACTTGAGAATTTAGAATCAGATGAATCCTTTCTAATCTGCCCATTTGTGTAATGCTACTGCTTTACTCTTAAATGGTGCTTTCCAGTCTACCTTTGAAAAATATTAATTATATAAATTCATTCAAAAGTTTTGGAAAAATTGGATTTTTCATGCATTATACCATGATCACTCTTAAAAACAAGCCAATTTTGACTTTGATAGACAAATAAGATTACCTCAGTTTTCCTGACCTATTTATCCAAGCCAGTGCATATAAGTTTTTAAAGATATCCATTACTTTCTTGCATATTTTAGTCATGACTCCTTGCAACGTTTGCATAAGGCTAAAAACATTTTTTGGTTTACATTCCAGTTTATTCATATCAACGTGTTATTGCAGTAATAATCCAGAAAATACCACAACAATGATTTCTTCATGCTGTCTGCCTTTTTAATAGGCATTGTAAAATATTTATTATCATTTATGTCCACTACTACAAGAAGTGCTCACAAAAACTGGAAATTGTACAGTGCTTTAATTTGGTCCAATTTTACTTAATTTAAGATGGGTTTTATGGTTGTTTACGAGTTGAATGGAATATGCTGAGTGGGTTGATACATTATGTTATTCTGGCTCAAGAAACCAGTCTAAACATGCCTTAGGGTCAGACGTGTAAATGAGTTTGGTGGTTTCAACCCTAAATCCCTATTGGACATTTATCTACATTAGAAAGAAAAACAAAACAAAACAAAAGCGCTATATAACTTGGTGTGCATCAGCATGATTAGCAATTTTTTTTTTTTTTTTTTACTTTCTAGAGGCCCATGGCCCAGGATTTGCAAATCAGGATTAGGGCACATTGGCAAGGCTGGGTGGAGAAGCTTGCCCAGCCCATGTCTGCACCATGCCTGGTTTTCTAGCCATCATTCTCAGTTTCTTATCAATAGTAACATTTATTAACCTCATCTGACTTCCTTCTTATACCACCCAAAAATTCCTGGTGTCATATAATAGTGTTGTAAATAGTAATAGCCTCTGTCAAGCCAGTATTACAAAATACACGTTTATATGCCATGTAGTCATAGTTGTGTCGGTCCCAGAATATTAGAAAGACAAGGTGGGTGAGATAATATCTTCTATTGGACCTACTTTTATTGGTGAGAGAGACAAGCTTTCGAACCACAACAGAGCTCTTCTTCTGGACTGGAAAACATACTCCCAGGGCCACAGCAAAATGCAAGGTGGAACAGATTATGTGTTAACTATTCATGCTAAACAATCTGTTCCACCTTGCATTTTGCTGTGACCCTGGGAGTACCTTTCCCAGACCTGAAGAAGAGCTCTGTGTGGCTTGAAAGCTTGTCTCGCTCACGAACAGAAGCTGGTCCAATAAAAGATATTACCACACTCACCTTGTTTCTCTAAAATACAAGTTAGTCTCATAGCTGCTTGGTCTTTTGTTTTATTATACTCTTTAAAATAGATCACTGGTATCCTGATCTAATTCTTTGATCTGGCCTGCCCTTGTTTAGAGTCCACTAATTATTATCACTGTATGCATGAACACACCAAAAATGCAGTCTTGGGAAAGGGTGCAACAACATGTATTTTCCCTCTAGAAACCCCACTCAACAGTCTTCATAAGACTGATACGCCTCAATTTGTATGATAAACTCAGACACAATAAGGGCCTTGATTTGCCATCACCTTGCAGCTTGTGCAGTTGCTTACACCAGTGCAAAATGGGTGTAAACCGCACTAAAAAGTAATGATAGCATTTTACATTCACTTTTGAAAGGTAGCCATTACCAAACCAGGCACACGATGAATCAGACCCTTGTTGTCCAGTAGTCCATGGAGAGCCAGTGTATGGTGCAAACCACTGAAGGAGTGAGTTTAAGGAAAGAGCTCTCCTGACAGATTTCATATGATTCATGTTGCTAAGGAAACCTCCTCTTTTGTCCGTGATGTGGGCACACCAGCTGCCTCATCCAGATCTCATGACTGCTAAATAATGTGGCCTAAAAAAGACGCATCAGAATAAAATAGTTCAAGTACCAGGTAATGCTCTTAACTGTGTGATCCCTTCTTTGGTCCCCACATCATATTAATAGAGACAACGGACCATTATTTTCATTTCTAAAGTGTCAAAAGAACTTACAGGAAAATAATGAAATACATACACATATTATAGCTTATATATATTCATCAAGGTAGAGATATATCCAGTTACATCCTTTTAATCTGGCATATAAGCAAATGAGATGCAAAGGCAAAAAAGAGCATTTATGTATGTTTTTATGTTATGTACGTTCCTGAGGGATACACTGATGGTTAAATGGGGCATAGATAAGAGCATATAAAATAGACTGGCAGATTCTTATCTACCAGGTACTCTAGAATAAAAGTAGATAAATGTATATTAGCTGGGAGCTACCAGCAGCAGCCAGACTTGAGAATGCCTCTGACTGTTCCGGTAGGTGTAAGTGAGAAATGTGCATTTCTCAGTAATGGATAAATAGTTCTAACTTGTCCTTAGAGAGTCCTCCTACATATCAGCATTACTATTCTCTTGCTATGTGAAAGTACAGTGGTGTGACACAAGTAAAGGCTAAACTTTCATGTCATAGCTCCCAGGTGACCAGCGTTTTGAACTGTGAAGCCTTTGAGCCCTTCAAACCCAGCTAAATTAAAAGAGGGGGAAACAGAGTTCTATTTCATCTGCTCAGAACCAGTAGATTTTGGGGATGACAAATGCAGAATTGTTTTCCTTATTCTTTATGTTTTCATTGTACAATCGCTATGGGTTTTTAAATTTAGGGCCACATATTCAATCTAAATTTGTTTACCAAAAAACGGCATTCGGTGGCCAGACTGAGGCCACTTGGAAAATTTGGCTCTAAAGAAATAGCAAAATAGTGCCGCTTCGAAGGATGTACTGCAGTGACAAATATCCACATATATGCTGTGAACTATTGTGCAGTCTTTCACCGGAGTATAGCTTAGTGAATAAAGTGGGAAGCTAAGGTTCAGTTTTCTGGAATTTCATCTCAGGTCACTTGGTTACATTAAAACTTTTGGGGTCTCAGCTGACCCATCAGTAAACAGAGATAACGATTATTCTCCTTTTTGTTTTCTTTTCACCCTTTTAAACTTCTGCTTTGCAATTACTCTCATAGGGGACAGAGTGGATCTTGCAACCACAACAACAATTGAGGTATTTCTGAAATTAGGCTCAAAATAGCACATTATAATGAAGGAATAGCTTTTTCACTGTTAACTATAGGTGATGCACATAAATATTTTTAACACACAACTATTGCATTTAACAGCTACTAAATCCTTAATATATTTATTAAGGGACACCAAGCAGTTCATGTTTAATTACTTCATAAAACAAATTGTAGTAGTACAGGAAGAGTTAAATGCTATACTAAAAGGAAGAAGCTACAAGTAATCACAATTAAGAGGAAGTCCCAGGCTATTTAAATGCTACAATCCAATTATATCAGGTAAAATGAATTACTCCTTTAATGCTGACTTTATATGAAGATACCTTCTTATTGCTCTCATTAATAATCATCAGATATCATTTTAGCCCATCCTGGCTGCAATAACATTTCTATTAGCATCATGGTGTAGCAGGGCTGACAATTAAAATAAAAAATAAATCAAACCCAGAACTGCATAAATGTAATTATAGTTCAGAAAAGAGCTTTTATGACTATTTGATTAGTCAACTGAACAGTACTTATCTTTTAAATCTTAAACTTGAGCTAAATGAAAATTTAGACATGCTATTACTGTAGCTCCAGGAAAACGAAGATGCTTGCAGCATATGCGCTAAAGAATTATTTAGCTGTCTTCGTACAAATATGTAATACATTAGTTGAGAAGTGTCAGCTGAAATGGACTTAATGAGGCTGGAAACTGGCAGAATATGTGGAATCACAGGAGGCGTTTATTAAAGAAAACTGCAACTATTGACACAAACAGTCGAGCTTCCACACTTCAGTTCCAGCTTTATTTCCTTTGTTTACCATGGACCATGCTCGGCCAGGAAATCTCTATCTCACACAGCAGCATCTTGGGGCTGAATAATATACCACAAGTATATTACGGATACTGCCAATATCCACTGCCGCAGGAGGATTCTACCCATAAATTATAGTGGGTACGATTGCATACTTATGACTCATGTGACTTCCATAGGATGGAAGTAAGGGCAGCAGCAGGATTGAGTCCACTATTTGCAGAACATATATAAATGCATAACACTTATCAGTTCCTTCTACAAAGCACAAAACGCACTTACAAAGAGCCAGGAATGGATACTCCGAAAGGTGAGAATTTATTTATGGGCTAAGAGCAAATAATTTTTGAGGCTTACCTAAGGCAAAGTATGGAACAGAGCCAACCACAATCATGCTCAAAGGGATATGTGAGAGGTTTGGAAAGTTATAAAACAAATATTTGATCAAATATGCATCATTATCAAATTTTCCCCAGGAATGTGCAGAATTTCTACTTCTAGCCTTGAATGTTTGATGCTGAGAATTTGCAAGCGACTCATTTACACAACAAAACATGCAGAACTTTTTTTTTTGAAGGTATTTTGATAAGAGCTCCTATGTATTCAAATTTTTCAAGCCAGGCTGAAAACGTGTATTTTAAAACTTCATAAATACTTCAAAAGTTTCATATTTGAAACTACAGAGTCAGGAATCTAATCCCCATCGCCACACTAGGACACCACAACAATTACATTCTCATATTCTCATCATTTATAACACTGCCACCTGCACCTTCAAATAGGATTTTAACAAAGTTCCTCCTCCTCTGGGAAGGAAAATAACAATACCTTAAGTCATGGTTCTGAAAGTAACATTTACAATTTTCCTACCTTAAAAGTTATTTGGCAATGAAAACAAACCCCAAGCTGAAGAACTTTTGTTCTATTTTAATAGCATTTTCATGAGACTACAATACAGAGTGAACAAGTTTTGCAGTACCATCCTGAAATTGTACCAACCCAGCTGAAAAAAAAAAGCGGGGGAGGGAGAATTGTTAATGTTGCAATAGGCAGTTAAATCACCCAGCTCCCACTGAAAGATCAAAAGGATTCGGGTGCCAAAATCACATTCCTGGTTATTAAAGTCGCCTTCCAAATAACCCACTTTTTGTCAGGAAATTTCATGATTAGTATATAATGATCCAGATCTGAACAAACCTGAACGTGAAAGTGCTCATATCCAGCACCAATCTGAATCCAAAATTTATATATTTATTCTTCAACCATCAGTTGCCCGCTCTCTGGAGTGGATTTTGTAAGACTGAAGTGGAATGACTTAATTTTCAGTATTTTATTGCATAAGGATTACAGCTGTATCCAAGCCCCAGAGTTCAGGTACAGTTTGGGCTCTCGATCTGAGCTCTTTCACACTCAGGCTTGTTTAGATCTGGAGCATCCTTGGGCTTCATCTCTATTATGGATGTTGCATTCAAGAAGTACAACAGCAGCTACTGCAGACTAATATTCTGTGCAGTGTTGAAGCCATGTTGGTCTCAGGGTATGGCAGAGAAAAGGTGGGTGAGGTAATACCTTCTATTGGACCAACTTCCATTGGTGAGAGAGAGACAAGCTTTCAAGCTTACACAGAGCTCTTCTTCGGGTCTGGAAAATGTGCTCAGAGTGTCACAGCTAAATACAAGGTGGAACAGACTGATTAGCAGAAATAACATATATTTCAAGGGACCATTCAAGGTGAAGTGGCCTGTTAAGGGGGAAAAGCAGATATAAAATGATCACTTTGCAAAAAGTGTTAACCCAGAGGTGATACGATGTTTTTGCCTTTTATCATTTTCCTGTGTGAGTTCATTCGAGAGCATAGTGAGTATCCGGTTTCACCCCAATATGAGGCATGTCACCTGTGGGTAAACACTATTCAAAAAGCGATCACTCTATATCAGACCTCTCAGTCCTCATCCTCAAAGGAAACCTGCACTACACTTTCAAAAGATGAGTTTAGGAGCTTGAATTCAGAACTTTGCTAGACACTAAAAATCATGTACTGAATAGAGACTTGGAACTATGGCTTATAACAGAGGTGGGCAAACTACGGCCTGCGGGACCATCCTGCCTGGCTCCCAAGCTCCTGCCCCAGGAGGCTCACCCCCGGCCCCTCCCCTGCTATCCCTCCTTCCCCACAGCCTCAGCTCGCTCGCTCCGCTGCCGGCACAATGCTGTAGGCGGCGGAGCTGTGAGCTCTGGGGGCAGCACAGCTGCAGAGCCTGGCCTGACCTGGTGCTCTGTGCTGCATGGTGGCGGCAGCGGTGGCATGGCCCGGCTCCAGCCAGGCAGCTTGGCTGTAGCCATCGGTGCGCCAGGCAGCGCGGTAAGAGGGCAGGGAGGAGCGGGGGTTGGATAGAGGGCAGGGGAGTTCAGGGTGGTGGTCAGAGGGCAGGAGTGTGGATAGGGGTCGGGGGAACAGGAGGTTGAATGGGGGCAGTCAGGAAGGAGGGGGGTTGGATGGGGTGGCAGGGGGCAGTCAGGGGACAGGGAGAAGGGGTGGTTGGATGGGGCAGGGTCCCGAATGAGGAATGAGAGGAGGGTTGGATGGGGCAACAGCGGTCCGGGGGCGGTCAGGGGACAGGAAGTGGAGGGATTGGGATGGGGCAGGAGTCTGGGGGGGGCACATAGGAGGTGGGGGCCAGGCCACAACCCTCTCCCCTAACTGGCCCTCCATACAATTTACCAAACCGGATGCAGCCCTCAGGTCAAAAAGTTTGCCTGCCCCTGGCTTGTAACAACAATCCATGACCCACCAACCCCCAGCCAGCTGCCTGCCCCCTGTGAATGGAGGGGTGTTAACGGCCCTTGAATTATGTGTTTACTTATGCTAAACAATCTCTTCTACCTTGTATTTAGCTATGACACTCTGAGTACATTTCCCAAACCTGAAGAGGAGCTTTGTGAAAGTTTCTGTCTCTCACCAACAGAAGTTGGTCTAATAAAAGATATTGCCTCACCCACCTTGACTAACAATATTGTAAATCAGACTGCTTTAATCTATGTTTTGTGGGCAGAGATCTCCAAAACCATTTTAGGAGCTCATTTTTCTGGGGCAAAATTCTCATTGCCTCATAAGGTTTCAGTATCCTAAATGCTGATTGTGCTACTAGTAGTTCCTCAGAGGTGCTCAACACAGCTGTTGTGCGCATCTTGCAGGGAATGTGTATGACTGGGTTGCCTAGACTCTACCACAGTATGAATAAATTATAGTAATGAAAAGGAGAGGCTCTCAAGATGAGGCTGTGGATTCTTCCCTCTGCCTAGGACACAAAGGCAAAATGTTCTATTCTGGAAGCTTTACAAGCGCCTTTCTGGGGCATTCTTTCCTCTATATTTTCTCGTTGCTATTAAATATGCTTAAGAATGATACCTTGGCAATCGTTTCTTACTCTCCTTTTCTCTTCCCCTCTCAGGACTAAATTCAGCACTGAATGTAAGAAAATCTAATTGAGTGCCAAGGGGGTTGGAAGAAAAGTATGTTAGAGCAGCTTAGGGTTCCTTTAGATTCCACTTTTACTCTGTCCATCACTCTTTACATTGTTTTTGGTTTACAAGATATTTTTTAAAGGTTTTTTTTTTGAATGGCCAAGCTATGCTCTCTCCTCTTTCCACTTTTACACCCATCACAAGTCTAACCTCAGCTCAAATGATCTAGTTCTGAATGCAATGGTTCAGCAGCTGCGTATGTGCAGCTCCACTGATTTGCTGCAGGTTCAGCCGTTCAGTTTTAACTCTCTTGGTTTGCTGAGTCCAATGGACCCAAATCAGATGTGCCAGGAAGTGGAGCTGTAGCAGCCAATTGGCAGAAATCTTGACGCCTATGAGATATTTGTTTTCATAAGTTCACTGAAGCTATGGAATGTTGTGTCTCATTACAAAAAATAAACAGTTATGCTGCACAACTACAAGCACTTCAAGAACAAACTAGTACCAATAACATTGTCATCTTCTGCCCCAGAACCCAAGGTTAAACTTCTCTGGGATATTCACAAAGCTTGTCCCCTTGTTTATGCCTTTGCACTTCCAGGTGCCAGTCACCACCAGAATTGCCAAAACACCAGCCCATGAGGTGAGCTGTCATCACATCATTTCAGTCCAGGATGGGAAGTAGAAGTGTCAAATCTCGTGCCTTGAGAACTGACTCAAGAGCTCTGGACAGTTTGGATAGCTCCAGGGTCCTGAACCAAAGGCTACTGAAGTAAATTGAAAGATTCCTGCTGACATGAATGAGCTTTCAATCAAGGCCCTAGCTGAGAACTTTAACTTTTAGATACTTATTAACACTAAAACAGGACCCATTGAGATTCACATCTTATTACTTACAATACTGCTGTATTTTACCTTCATCAACCACACATCATCATGACTGCCCAAGCTAATTCGAAATCCAGAGTTTACTACCCCAGTCATGTACTCCTTTCCATATCTGAACTTCAATCAAGACAATCAAATCTGAGGTGGACAGAGAAGAAGAGAGGGGAAATGGAACTATAAAGGCTACTCCATAGCACTTCTACATGGTGGATAGTGAGTTGATTGTATGCTTCAATTCAGAGATTTGGCCTGAGATTTTCCAAATGAATCTTACTTATTTTGAAAAATCTATGGGATTTGGGCACCCAACTCCCATGGCTCCTTTGGAAATCCCAGCCTTCTTTTGGGTCAATTATATGCTAATACACTATGTCACTGCCTTTGTTTTTGATGCTGTGCGCAGCCTTGGCTTGCTGAGAACTTTAGAGTTTTTGTTGTCTTTGAAATGTTCATAATTCTGTCAAAAAACCCTGAGCAATCTTTAAAACAAATTCAAATAGTAAATATCCATCATACTAAATAAAGAACCACTCACATATTGATTAATAAAATTTGTTTTGTTGATTAATCCACTGTTCTCCAATACCTTTTAAAAGTTCTAGTTTTTTGTTCCAACATACAGATTTCTTTAGATCCTGGCAGCCTTGGCGGCTGATTATTTTATAAAGCCACAGAGAAAGGAGATTACAAGGAACCAAATGACTAATCATTATTCCTCGTCAGCAATGAGCTGTGACTTGTGTAAATTGCATAATAAATTATGTATTTTGAGATAAATGAATTTACAATAAACAATCATGGAGTGAAAAGCTCTACTTCTTGTCTCCAAAGGCACAAGATCTGGTAAAAATCAGCCACAGGTAGTTAAGTGATTATAAACTGTAAAATAAATCAACCTGATATAATTGCTCTAAGGAAAAAATTACCAACATATTTAAAATTTCAGCAGTGCACCCTTTCCCATATCCATTCGGCATTATCTAATTACCTTCACATTTCATTTCCATCAATGATATGACCTGCATTTTCCTTTTATAACTGTCAGGGAGGGGTGGGAGGGTGGAGTGAGGGACCACGGTGATAAATCAACCTCACCATTAGGACTGAAATGGCTCATCGCTGCAGCTCTAAATCCAGGATTTATAAAGATGTCTAGGCCATATAGCACACTTGTGGACACCATAATAAATTCATGAGCACATTGCCAAGGCAAACTACTTCATTATGTGGCAGGCTGCTGGCCATTAATCTAGCTGAGAGAGATTCCTGGGAAACTGAGACTGCTTGGAAATTTATGCAGGCCTAAAGTTACCCATTTCATTATGGATTTAATCTGCTCTTTCTGCCAGAGTGCATGAAAGGTTTTTACAGTTTAGATCAAGTGCTTGTAACTCCCTATTTTATATTATTTCTTCAACAATAATGTCCTAATTTCCTCCTCAAAAAAATGTTCATGCTGAATGACTTCACGCTTGCCTTCTTCTAATATTACACTAGATAAAATATTTATACAATCAATTGACAAAGAGCAATTTTTTTCTTAAATGTTCCATTAACATGTAAATTTTCATATGATCTTTATCTCATATGCAAAATGGGCTTTGCAGTGCCCATCCTCTCCCAGACAGTTAACCCTTTTGTCGGCTATAAAGAATCCAGATCAAAACGGATTCAGTGGCATTATTAAGAGAGCCCTGAAAAAAGTCCTGTATTTAAATTACTATTCACTAAAAGGAAATGGAGCTTGTAAAGTAATTTGGCTCTCTTCTGAGGGTTGATTATATGTGTGTGTGTGTATTTGCGTGCGTGTGTGCACGCACACATGTGAGAAACAGAAAGACAGACACATTTGAGTCGTAAAGTCCTATATTCATGGTATATGAAATTATTGTGGAGACTTCATAATATAACTTAATAGCATGGCACTATTTAAGTAGAGCTTTCTTGTGAATCTGATATATTAGATCATAATAATGAAAACAACTATAAAAATAATAATTTGCATTTTAACTGCACCTAACTACTGAGGCTCTCAAAACTGTTCTTTTTACATTTTTTTTAAGCCTGGAAATACCACTATGAACAATTTATCACCATTATACCCACTTTACTAATGGAGAAACTGAGGCACAATGAACCTAAGTGACTTCCCTAATGAATCTGGAGACTGGGACAACAAATGAGTGGCAGAAAATATAATCGTTTTCTGTTTCTTTTTATTTGCACCCTGAGTTACTACTGTTATAATCCCATTAGAAGGGCTGTATATCATAAAAACGGGAGAGTGCCCAGCTTTTTGGAGGTGGCTCTGAAAAGTTTTCATCACTACAGTTCCATGGTGCTTTTATTTAAATACCTGCCATTATAGTCAATTGACGAGTTTCACATGTGTTCCTTTGCCGTTGTGATAGCAACATCCTCTGCCTCATTCTTGCTACCAGTCCTGATAACATATACAACGTTTATTGGATAATAATCCCATCCACTACTGACAATGCCAACCTAATGCTATGGTGCAGATATATACTTAGCATGGTAGAAGATTAAGAAGCAATCAGGCAACTTGTTCATCACTAACAGGACAAAGTACTTCGGTTGTATTTTCCTTTTATTAAAGCCCTTCATATTATTTTTTGTCTTGTGTGACAAAATAGCGAGTGCTCTTGCACACACTAATACACAAACTGAGGGGGATAATGCCATGCACACACACAGTGATGGTCTACCATTGGATCACTGTACATCTATGCTATGGAACAACTCTGTCTCCAATAACAAAATCATGATTTTTGATGGTGGCCATTAGCTTTCCTGGCCACCTGGTACCTCAGGTGCACAGACCCTCTATCCCACATACCCTCAAGCCTAAAACTATGCCTCAAAACTAAAATGTGTATATGATAAAATCTAACTTCCTTGGGTATAAAGCTCATACAAGAAATCAATCGGAGGCCTGCAAAGCCTGAAAAATTGAAAAGTGAGGTGGATCCATATTCCCATACCTTACAGAGAAATCAAAATAATCTACCATTTTAGTAATAAAAAAAAATAGTAATAATTGGAGATATACCAATCTCCTAGAACTGGAAGGGACCTCAAAAGGTCATTGAGTCCAGCCCCCTGCCTACACTAGCAGGACCAATTTTTTTTTGCCTCAAGATACCTAAGTGGCCCCCTCAAGGATTGAAATCACAACTCTGGGTTTAGCAGGCCAATGCTCAAACCACTGAGCTATCCCTCCTCTGCTTTTTAAGACAAGTCACTATAACCACACACCTTCCAAAGAGAATTTTGATCCTACCAATTTTAGGTTCTCCATAGCAATGTCTAGTTCTCTCTCTCTGTACAATGAGATAAAAAGTTCAGACTCAACATCTCTTTGGGTTCCAATGACAACACAGTCTACTTGAGATTTATTCTCATGCTTAGTGTAATCTCTTCAAAACCCTTCAATGTGCACTTTTCTTCCTGATCTCTCCCCAAAATATAAACTAATCAAAGCTTAATAATCTAGGAGGAGACTTCAACATAGGATCCAAATTAACACACATACATATTAATCAAACAGCTAGTTAATTTAAAACAACCTTTGCAGTGGAAATATGAATCTGATTATAGAAATTCCTCCTGGAGCTCCACTGTAGCAAACTACTTCCACTCACAATTTTCTAACAGTGCATAGCCTCTCTCCCCAGGCTAAATCCAGAAACCCTTACTCATCTTTTAGTTAGAAATATTTCCCATTGGGGTGAAGATTCAAGAATGTCATGGATTTCCAAAAAGAATTCCAGACAGCTGTTAAACTGGGTCATAAATTAAATTAAATTGACCCTAAGGTACATCATTACAACACCAAGAAGCACTTAACTATGAATCAAACTGTTCACTGAAGTGCTTTATCTTTTGTTTATGCTGTATAAGAACTAGAATTTTAGATTATAACTAGCATATTAGATACTCAATTAGTAACTACACTTCGATTATATAGATGATCTGTCCTGTGTAAGGTTCACTTCTCACATGCATGTGTGATGGCCACCATTTTGGCTAACACACCAGGGGCTGAACCAGAAACATCTAGAACTAAAAGCATGAACACAGAGCATGAGATGAAAGGTCCAGGCTCTGTAACTGAGGACTCCTATGCTCCTATGACCACTCCTATGCTCTGTGGATGGGGTACTAGGAGGATCTTTGACAAAGAAACACCACTGGGTTACACATGCAATTCATTTTTGCTGTTTGTATTAATATATTTTAGTTGGCTAAAATGGAAAAAAGGCATCTGCTAGTACATTTATATTGACTGTGATCCAAAAAGCTTAAAAATTGGCTAGACAACCCCCCCCCCCGGCACTTTTAAGGGATGGGTGGTGGTTGCTGAAGTTGTGGTGGAAATCTGAGAGAATTTACGTTGTCTGCCCAAGGATTAAAGTATTTTTGATGTATCTCAGGTATATCATCGGTTTTGTGGTGCATTTGTCCAGAAATTCTTGTTCAAGGTGGCCCATGGAAAGGTTGTCATACTGGGGAGTCACCCTAGTATCTGTGGCTGTTCTCATGGCTTGAACAAAGTGTTTCTTTTTTAATATAAAATTGTTATGGATGAGGATTAAATGGATGAGCGATGCAGTGTCTTGTAGTGTCTACGTGATGGGTCTCTCAGATATCCACCTACACCAAACTCATCCATTTCATCAGCTGTGATGCTGAGTATGTTTCCCATATCTGAAGAAGAGATCTATGTAAGCTCAAAAGCTTGTCTCTCTCACCAACAGAAGTTGGACCAATAAAATACATTACCTCACCCATGTTGTCTCTCTAATATCAACATAGCTACAGCAACACTGCATATAAAAAACTAGCTTCCAAACACATTAAACATTTGACAAAAGGATTATATTAAAATCAGACAAATTCATGCAGCATTAAAACATACAAATTATTGAGCAACTTCCTGACAAAATTTATGGGGATTTTGGAGGAATGATTTCAAAGATGAAATTGTGTTCGAAAACATATTCATCATTGCTTGAGGGACCTCTGCAGGTTCACTCTCATATTGGACGCAGTTTAGACTTCACAGAGGGGGTACTATCTACTCAGGAAGCTGCTGAAAGTGTTCCCAGTACTGATAGATATGCTTTGGGAATGAAAGACAGCAACTCTTTTCTAAGATAAAACCTAGGGAGAATTAATTTTGTACTGAAGTCAGATCTCACTCCATTCAATCAACTGTACTATATCTTGGGAAAGAGCTCATATAATTGTGACACATCAAATCTGAAGGAAGTGATTCCTTAGAACTACACTGCCAACAAAAACAAAACCAGAACAAACACACATCTTAGCCGGGTATAGAACAATGGATTAACTCCCTGTTGGAGACAATCTCATTTGAAAAAAGTTAACTTTATAAGATCTAATGATCTCTGTCTGAGCAGATATGGGGCTCTTTTCAGATATATACCAAGTAGAACTTAACATTTGGAAATATAAGCACACTATGTTAAAGACGTCATGCTTGACCCTTTATATTTTCTCCAATAATACCCTTTTAATCACAGTCTGCTTAGAGGTCACCACAGATGATGTGTGGCAGCATCATTAGTTCCCTGGTTCTAGGGAGGGAGGGAGAGAATTTCGTTCTCGCTTCTCTCTTTTTTAATTTAGATTTTTTAACATTTCTGGTTTTGTTTTTAATCATTTAAGCCTGGCATATTTTCATTACCAAGGAAGGCACCTAGAGCCTGATCCAAAGTCCACTGAAGTCAATGGGAGCTTTTTTATTTACTTCAGTGAATTTTGGAGCGGAAGCTAAGACATACAGCATGTTTATACTAATGCATATATTTCTATGTTCTTCACCTATCTGTAAAGGCAGTTATAGAGCTTACAAGTTTAGCTTAGCAATGCATTTCCTACTTTAAAATGTAAAAACAGTTCATTTTTAAGAAAGGAAGATATTACAGTAATTTACTATATGTTTTATTTGGGAAAAGAACAGAACTTACCTCTCATGATCATTCTGTCTTATTGGCTTTGGCCTTCAAGTTTTCAAGCTTCTACTCCCTGTGTTTGTATTTCCTGTAGTTTTCACTTTCTTCAGCAGCTGATCAAACTTGGAGTTCAGCATAGAATTCATTGTCTTCAATGAGGCAGAAATCTGGTGATTTTGAATACTCATGCCAGCAGCCTCAGAACTCACAGGCAATTCCATGAGACCCTCTCTAGCAGTGAAAGGCATTGCTTCATGTGACGGGGAGGAGACTCTGGTTCTAAGGAAAGTCTTAGAGCAGGAAGGTTTCCTTTTTTGTTTTGGCATTTTGGTACCTTGCAATAATCTCTCGCGCGCGAGTGTCTGTGAAAGTCCAAAAACTGGCTAATTTCCTGGGAGCGAGAAGGGGGTGAGGTATTATTATTATGAAATCATTTGATTAAGAAATTTCACAGGCACAAATCTTTGTGAATCCCAATACCAAATTGTTGTTGAGTCAAATGTTGCCAAAAAAGATAGGCCTTCTGAATGGAAGAGTTACTTTGTGTATGGTTATAAACTTTTTCTTCCTAACTCTTTGGGTGATCCATCAAAGAACTCAAAGACAAACCGCTGACCAACAAATCTAGGATTCAGCTAGACTCTTCACATCACATCTCTGTCACACTTACCATCATCTCACTGGACCTTTATGGGAGGCAGGGTAGCTAGTGGCTGCATCACTGGACTGGGACTCAGGAGACCTAGATTCTGTTCCTGGTTCTGCTGCAGGCCTGCTGGGTGACCTGGAGCAAGTCACTGCACCTCCCCATGTCTTGGTTTCCCCATCTTTAAAATGATGTCATTTGCCATTTGTCACTTTTTAAAGTGTTTTGTGGTCTGCAGGGGAAAAGCACTATATAAAAGAACTAGGTATCATTATTATAGCCTCAACTCATTGAAACTCACCCTGCTTTCCATGCAAAATGCAAATGTCTACAAGATTCTCAGAAACCTCTAACCCAGCCTGGGTCAGATGTTTGCATGAACCTCTTAAAGGATTTGCATGGTAGTAGGGTAGTGTTTCCCAAACTTGGGACGCCGCTTGTTTAGGAAAAGCCCCTGGCGGGCTGGGCCAGTTTGTTTACCTGCCGCGTCCACAGGTCCGGCCGATCGCATCTCCCACTGGCTGCAGTTTGCTGCTCCAGGCCAATGGGGGCTGCTGGAAGTGGCGTGGGCCACGAGACGTACTGGCCGCCACTTCCAGTAGCCCCCATTGGCCTGGAGCAGCGAACGATGGCTAGTGGGAGACGCGATCGGCTGGACCTGTGGACGCGGCCGGTAAGCAGACCGGCCCGGCCGCCTGGGGCTGTCCCTAAACAAGTGGCATCCCAAGTTTGGGAAACACTGTAGTAGGGCATCCAGAACCATCCCTTTCCTCTGTATAATCTACCTTCAACAAGCCTTGAGAACCTATCCCTCAGGATCTCCCTTCTCCTCAACAGGCTCTCGGATAGTGTCATGCAACTCCCAACCTCCCTCTTTTATTTTGAAGTGTCTTCTGAGGCAGAAGGGCTAAAAGCTATTATAAGTCTCACTCCTCAAAGTTATTGTTACTTGGATCATGCTTCGTGTTGAATCATAACCTAAACATGAGTCAGCAATGTGATGTTGTTGCAAAAAAAGCAAAAGCAATTTTAGGTTGCATTAACGGAGGCATAGCATACAAATGACAGGAGCACTCTATTCGACACTGGTTAGGCCTCATCCAGAGAACTGTGTCCAATTTTGGTCACCAATGTATAGAAAGAATGTGGAGAAACTAGAAAGGATCCAGAGGCAAGTGACAAAGATGATCAAAGGGATGAAATGCAGTCATATGAACAAAGGCTGAAGGAACTGGGTTTGTTTAGTTTGGAAAAGAGATTCACTGGGAGCATGATAGGCTTGGAAGGCTGACATAAAAAAATAGAGAAAAGTTGTTCTCTCTTGCCACAGAGAGCAGGACAAGAGGCAATGGGTTCCAACTACAGCATGGCAGAGTGAGATTAAATCTCAGGGAAAATATCCTCACTGTATGAACAGCCTGACAATGGAAAAGATTGCCTAGGGAGGTTGTGGAAGCTCCTTTGCTGGAGGTTTTCAGAAGGAAGCTGGAGCCATCTGTGCATCTTGGCGGGGGTGAGGGGGTTAGATTAAGATGACCCTTGCAGTCCCTTCTAACCCTATGATTCTATGACAGTGTCAAGGGATGAATTGTGATACAGTTTAATCAATACACTTGATGGGCAGTCTGAAAAAAGAGGGTAGCAGCAAGCACTTGCTACTGCCCAGGAGGCCCCGATCCTGCAATAAGCCCTGTCCCATTGACTCTGATGGGTGCAGGGGGTGCACACGTGGTGCTCATTATAGGATTGGGGTTGAATTCATTTCTGATTTACAGGACTTGCCACACTGTGTCGCAGAAATGTTATGGCTTTAGGGCTAAGCCATTTTAAAAGCCCCATAACATTGTGTTCCTTCTGGGACGTCAAAAGCAAACAAACCATTGATTTCTCTCACCAAAATCTCTATTTTCCAAAGCTTTGTGCACAACTGACAATACAATAAAAATAAAATTCTACCAGAAATGTGAACAAAATCCAAGCTTTTAGCTATATTCAATCAATTTAGGCCAAAACAAATACAGGAAAAATAATTTTGCTCAGCAATATAAAAGCATATTAAATGTACCAAGTATTCCTGGAGGCCTATTCCAAAATGCCAAGAATAATACACATATTGAATTTTTATGAAGACAGCAAGCCCCTGAATGACACATTTGTATTTCTAAGCCAGTGCCACCAACACTAGCTATTCTAAAGCATAAGGAGACTAGTCAGAGGCCTTGATGTTTGTACTTCGATAGTTCAGTTCATCTGAGTGGAATGTGTGGCAGGAAGGAAAGACAAGCTCTGAGGTGAGCAATACATGACGGGTCAACATGAACTCATGGGCCCAAACTAGCGTGAGCCCTGGCTAACTTACACAATCCTGCAATTCATTGCATGGGGATTGACGGTCCCCTGTGCACAAAGCCTGAATTAATTGCAGGATCAGGGCCTACAACTACATATCTCCTTACGTTGGTGACATCTGGATTGGCTGAACTGGTCAATCAGTCTCCCGCTTAAAAACTAGCGTGACCTAAGTAAGCAGGTGACCTAATTATTGTAACTCTTGGCTCCCACTCACCCTATTGCTCTCTTGCGTGTTTGTTGGTACCACTTGTTGTTTTATGTCTACTGTCAGGGCTGGGTTTCCCCCTCCCCTTCCCTTGCACGCCCCATGAAAGAAACAGTCACAACCACGGTTCCTGGGCTCAGGGAAAGACAGGGATTGCTTCCTTCTCACACTGCTAGAGGCACACTAAAAACAGGAAGCCTCCTCCTCCACACCAGCACACAAAATGGGACTGGCCCTGAGGGGAGCAAGCTTGCATTTGCATGTGCACTGCCTGAACGCCGCTCTGCTGGTGTTGGAAACTCCACTCCCAGTACAAGCCAGTGACTGTTACTGATTAGCAGTGCCCCTCAGAGTATAAGATCTAGGGCACGACGTGTGTCCATTGTATTTGTCTGTATGTTATCTAACATGCTTAGCGCTCTGTAGGAGCCGAGCAAGGAGCTCGGAGGGTCGCAATGTTATTTTCCATTGACTTGGTGCTTCCTGGATGTTTGACCCTATCTGCAAACTACCACACAATTCAGCATGACTGACAGAGTCAGTTCAAAAGAAGCCAAGCTATGCTAAAGTGGTATGGTGGACCACAACTGAGGCCTTTGCTGAGCTGTGACGGCAAACACATATGTTACCTGCATGCACTAGCTTAAATCCTGGCTGGCTCTCAGCAGTGCTGCTAGCCCGCATCTTAATGAAGTATTAAATTCAGCCAAAGTGATAACAAAATAGCAAAAGAAATGGAACTCTTTAAATAAATAAATACTCCCCTCTTGTTTTTTTTTAAAGGGGGACAGACTGAAGAGGGCAGTGTTTGAACTCTGGTGGTCCTTGACTCTCATTCCTCAGTCTGCCAGAGGTTGGGAGAACTTCTGCCGAGACAGGTTGCATGGCAATTAGGGAGTGACGCGCCTCTTGTTTCACAACAGCGGGCCCATTAAGAAGTGACTCTGACAAGCTCCAAAGGGAGCCCCCTGCCTCATGTCTGCCATGGCCTAGAATCTGCGAAGTTAGGGGAAATGAGTAGATCATCAGGGCTCCAAGGTGGAGGATGCTGCCAACCCTTTCTTACCAGGGGGTAGAAAGCCATACTAATTTCAACATTTCATGTTCAATGAGAGTGGTGCCTTTAAACTGCTGGCAGAAATGGCCCTCCAGGTTGTTGAAGTTAAACTACATTGGCATTGCCAAAAAAATAGCAGTAGAGTGTTCCAAGAAGTCTGTCCCTGGGTAGGCTGGTGGAATATTGTGCACATAGTCAGCAATATGAGAGAGAGAGAGAGAGAGAGAGTGAGAGAGAGAGAGACACACACACACGGTTGAGCAGATGTGGCAATGGGAATAAAAGTAATAAGCCAGAAAGAATGCTCCTTTTTTTCAGTTTTGGGTAATTCCTGAAAACCAGGAAACAATTTAATGTAGGAAATGGATGTACACAATGTGACTGAACAGCAACAGAACTGCTAGGCCACGGTAAATGCATGTTAAATGGGTGTAAATTCTGAGCCAGACCCTGACCTGGTGTAAATCAGCTTCACTTCATCAACTTCAATGGAGCTATATATATTTACAGCAGCTGAGGCTCTCAGTGTGTGTTGTCATTTGAATACACATTTTCATCCATCCTCTTCTGTTCATGTTGATTTTAGGTGTCGATCTTTTCTCCAAAGACTCTGTTGAAAACACTAAAGAATCTCTTCTGGTTCATGGCTCATTAATCTCCAGTTAAAGTCAATGGAAGCTGAGCAAGGGAAGGATTTGTATCATAGATCTGGTAGCCTTACAGTACTTGGTTTGTAATTTTACTTCCAATTTAAGCCAGTATATGATTACATTGAAAAGTATATGTAAGGTTATCTAATTTCACTGGGACCTTTCAAAATGAAATGCACAAAAGTGTCTTACTCATCCACCTCACATCCCTCACCTTTTGTGTGGAATGCAGTCGCTCTTTACCATTGCACAGCATCTTCAGTAGAGGAGAATATTATATCCAGTTGAAGCTACATGGGAAATGTAGGGCTAGATTCCTGGTAGAATTCCACTGAGGTCAAGAGACCTGTACTAATTTACACCAGTTGAGACTGTGTTCCCACTACCCATATTAGATTTTGGACAGGACAGGATACTGGGACTAAGGCTTCACCACTGGTGTACAGACACACACACCTACATGTGCAAACTACAGGACATCTAATGATCACATACATTATATAAATATGGTTAGGACTAAAACAAACAAAAATGGGTAGCGAAATTATTAAGAATGTCAGATTGTTTTTAAGGTTTCAACAAAAAATGGAAATTTGGCAGAAAACTTTCTCAGCAAATAAAGAGTGAAAAAGAGAGGCACCCCAGTAAAGCGACACCCCAATGTTTAGCCCACTCACCTGGGATGGGGGCAGACCCAGGTTCAATTCCCTATTCTAATCAGGCAGAGCAGGGATTTGAAAAATGGTCTCCCACATTCAACAGGATTGTCCGAACCACTAGACTACTGACTATTCTGGGGTGGTTCTCTTTTTCTCTCTTGTGTTTTTACATGGAAAAAAATGGAAAGGTTTCAGTTTTGTTCTGATAAAGAATGAAAACAAATTTTGAAACCTCAAATTTTTCACAAAATAAAATTCTTGTGTTCCAGCTAGCCCTAGTCAGGACTTCAGTTTTGTGTCTCATTGGGAAGGACAAACTTCCATCAATATGATATTCAAATACTATGCAGTGTTACTGGTTCAATACTGAGAGCAAAGCGCTACTAAAGTAAATCACCACAACTACTTATTGAAGCATCTTTGGGGCTCTTCCGTTAATAATAATATAAATTGTTAGCCTGACCCTGCTAAGCCTGGGTGGTCTGACAAGATTGGTAGCATGGTGGCAGATATGATAACACAATTTTCCTCTCATAGACAATTTAAACATTTTCCTTGCTAACCTCCATCTGTTTGAGTAAGTCCAAAGTTTCTAATATTCATCTACCTCAAAAAATGTTTTAGATGTCAAGCCAATCAATGTGTATTGAGCAGAAAACTCTGGAAATTTTTTTAAATGAATCATCTTTTGTCAGCTTCTGCCCCCTTTCCCACCTCTTTAGAGAGACTTAGCCTCATGGTTTTCGGATGGGGTGGGGGGAGCGGGGGAAAATGTTTGTTTGTTTATATGTTTTTGTAAGTTCTGCTCACCACATTTGGACTTGAAAGCCACATTGGAGCACTGGTTGCTTTTTCTTGTGCAAATGCATTATGCCACAGTTGCCAGGAACTAATGATATGTGAAATGTTTCATCCCTGTAGGTTTTTCTGCTCAAACATTTTATAAATAAATAAATAATTAAAAACAATGGTGTGCACCATGTTCCAGACCTGAATTCCCGGAGAAGCTCAGGTCCTTAAACTGAATAATTTGCCTCAGCTTGCATATTGCAAAACCCATTCAGCAAAAGATTATGGGCCTTTAAGTGCCATCCAGGCCTGAAATATGACTCTAGGGCTTTGGGATGTCAGAATTGCTAGTGAATATTCTTTTCTGGCAGCACTAAAACTACCTTTATTTGGCAATCTTGGAGCAAGTGAAAGGAGTGGTGGAAAGAAACAATCTGACAGAGGGGAGAGAATATAGCTTAGCAGAAATAGAGGTGTAGTTTTCATGTGTGGCCACATGAATTCTTTATGGAATAAAATGCATTTGTAAATCAAAAAGCAGATGCAGATTTATATTCCCACTTAAATCTGCCCAAAGCAAATAAGTGAACACTGAGAGTTCCTTTTAGTTCAGGGAACCATTCATAAGGGTGGGTGCAGGTATCATACATGGAGAGTCTCCTGGGGAATTAATGGCTGCTTCTGCACTTTACAGTAAAGAAGAAATAGACTAAACTGAAAATTATCACCCTCTCATTAAATGTAAAACCATCTACATATAATACAGCCAGGACCCTGTATTCAGAAGTTACATTGTAGCATGAAAGCAAAAGGAGCTTTTGTCATCCAGTCACAAATTACTTAGGCCTGGATTGTGGCTCCCAGCCAAAGCTCTGAGATGGAGGCAGTTCTGAGACACCCATTCCAGTGGGAGCTCCTTCAGAATGTACCTGCTTAGCCACCCTTAAAAGAGATGGCGGTATCCATTCCCCACCAGACCAAACCTCTGCCTCCTTCCTGTTAGTGCAAGTTAAGGCCCCAACTGGGTTTGGTCCCATGGAGCCCTCGCATTCCCTGAGCACAAGGACTTCTACTGTGTCCAGTTCCTGCTTGAAGAGTGAAAAGAGGGAAAGAGAAAACTTCTTACACCCTGAGCCATCACCAAGAAAGAACCAGCACTCCTATTATATACATAGGACCTTGCAACGCCTTTGAGCTTAGTCTTACAACTGTGGCACTCAGACACACAGTCCCTTCAACTGACTCTCCACCCTCTTTTCTTTTCTCTTCCCTCCATTTTGGCTGCGGTCAGCATTATCTGTAAATTATGTGGATTCTTTCAGGTTCCCATCAGGACAGCTTACGCTTATAACTATTTAGAAACGGATGAGATAGGAGGCGTTTGAGTTAAGATCCTGTGATGCTACAATTTACTCCTGTTTAAACAGATTCTAAATGGGGAAAATCCAGACTTCCCAATTTAAATAAATTGATATTCTTTCGATGTCCCTTGAGCATAACTGAGAGTGGAATATGGTCTTATACATTTAGTACATTTCTCTCTCCATGTATGAAACACACACTGCATTTGAGTCAGGCTTCAAGGATTGTTGGACAGGGTCACTTGTACACCCTTTTAAGCATGCTGAACATCTTGACCATGTATCCTTAATTAACATTAAGTTTCATGTTTTAGTTACATTGTTAGTATTAGTGATTATTCTATTGACTTTATTATTGACCTTAAGGGGATGTGTTTGATTTTTGACACTGTGATTCAAGTGTAACAATCTGAAGGATAATAAATACATTTTGAAACCATTAAAAAAAATCAGAAAATCTACTAGTTCGGCCTAAAATTATATATGAAATTTGACACTACTGCACATAAAATACAATAGACACACATTATAAAATGTATAAAATACAATATATTCTCATGTCCTTAGAAAGAGTCTCTCTGCTTGGAAGAACTTTAAGAGAGCACTCAGCAACTGTAAAGTAATTTTTCAAAATTAATCTGCATTTCCATGACACAAATCTCAAAAGTTGAAAACTGTCCAGCCCACATGAAGAGTGGTTGGTCTAAAACTAGTTCTGTTTATTTATAACTAAATATTAATTTAGGAATTTTTACTAGTTCTATTTATTAATCTATTTTAGGTCTTGGGCCAAGATTTTCAGCAGGTGCCATTTGTGGACAACCACCCTCTGAAGCATCAGGATCCTTATAAGTGTCTCAGGTTGGGCATCTAACATGGAAGCATCCAGAATTACTAGTCACATCTGAAAATCTATGCCAATGCACCAGTTAAACATAGCTGCCTGATGGATAAAGTATATCAGCTATATGACAATACAAAGGAAAATATTTGATAGTTTGGAGAAAGGCAGTGAAGAAAAATCCTATACCACATTAAAAATGAAGTTGGATATAGGTAGACAGGAAGTGATTGCCTCAGAATTTGCCAAAGACAACCAGATTTACACATCTATATTACAAACAGTGCCAATGAACTTTTAATGGCTACAAGTGCCCAGTCAGAGGAAGCATGGCACCTGCTAAACTATCAGTACCATTTCCTGAACCATGCAGAGTTTCCTTGCAGGTCTAATACTCTGATAACGTGTGAGGTCTGATGGGAATTACCACACAAGTCTACTACACTAGGAATTACCAACCCTGACCAACTGCGCAAATAGGAAAGGTTGAAACATACTTCGCTATCAAGGATTTCTAAGCAGAGAATGTCATATGGTTTTTCTCTAGTATGAAATTCATCTTCATGAGTGAAAACTGATAACTCATGTGTGTATGAGCACAGAAGACATCAGATTAGTGGCAGATGAATACTAAATTAGAAGATGTCGGATTTTCACTTTCAAGGTTTCCACATTGCCCTGGTTCTCAATTTCCTGTCCAATCTTTAAAATTGGTTTCTAAACTAAAATATCCACATCTTGAAGAAGATTTTTATGCCATTATTTCCTGACATTGATGCATCAAAGAAGTTAATAATTTAGAACAGGCACCAAAGAGAAGATATATTTTAAGTTCTCCCAGTCTTTGGCAACAACTTAAGAGGATGGAGAAAGCTAACGTTATTTCACAATCTTAAACAGAGCAGAATCAAAATATGTGAGTTTACTGTGATGTCCATGTTAGACCAAGTCTTGAAGTTTTATGGATTTTGCAGGGGGTTTTAGAAGTGAAATGCCAGTTTGTTACATATTTTTTGTGCTGAAAATATGACAAAACCACTTTTCCCTTTCATAAAAGTTATAAATAAGTTGAATTTACAGCATCGTGAGATGACTCACAGAGCAGCCACATATGGTGAGATACTATGAAACATAAGGAACACAGCTGATCACACCTACTTATAAGAAAATGAATGTTTTCTAAAACAAAGGAAATTTTCATACCCCTGATCTGTGCGAAAATAACTGATATAATCAGAAAAATCAAAACAGTAACTTAAATCTATCTCTTACAAGAAGCCTGAAAAAAAAAATCATCAAAAGATTTCATTCAGCAGATAAAAAAAAATCTGGTGACAGACATTTAGAGCCCAGTCTTATATATACTTACACATACAACCTTCCATTAAAGTAAATGAAACGGCTTACTGTAGATGAGTATGCTCAGATACATAATTGTTTGCAGGATCAGGCCTTTCACTTCTTAAATTCATAGATACTGAGGCCAGAAGGGACCATTATGATCTAATCCAACCTCCTGCATAACACAGGCCATCAAATTTCATACGTAATATAATTAGGGTTCTCGAGTTTAACTGATAACAACAGGAACTATCCTATGGCGACTTTAAAAATGTGTCAGGCAAATTAACACATAGAAGTTATGCTCTGATGGGTGTCACAGAAACATCACCTGACGAAGCCAATTCATGCCTAGAAGTTCCTGGATTTAAAACACCATTCATGACATTCTTCCTGCTCCTGCTCCTGCTCCGGGGAGGACTGTGCTATTGCTCTTGTCATCCAGCTTAATATTCTTAAGCTTCTCTCCAGGTGATGGCCTAAGATATTTTTTGCTTTTTGTCTGAAATGTTTGTGATATGGTGCCTGAGGTTTCCACAGGCTTTCCAAGGACTGCAACTGATGCAGCGTTTTTATATTTCAACTAGGGCTGTCAATTAATCGCAGTTAACTCAAAAAAATAATCAAGATTAAAAAAATTAATCATGATTAATCGCATTGTTAAACAATAGAATACCAACTGAAACTTATAAAATATTTTGGATGTTTTTCTACATTTTCAAATATATCAATTTCAATTACAACACAATGAAGTGTACACTGCTCACTTTTTATTATTTTGATTACAAATAATTGCACTGTACAAATAGCAAACAAAAGAAATAGTATTTTTCAATTCTCCTCATACAAGTACTATATGTGACAAAGTTCCTCCTCTATCTTGGTGGGTCCTGCGCTTATTGGCGGATTTGTTCGCCTCAGAGATTCACCATGTGGGTCAGGAAACAGCTCAGAGACCTTCCCCACAGTAGAAGCCACAGTCCAGGTCAACTCCTCCTGTGTCTGATCAGGAGTTGGGAGGTTTGGGGGGAACCCGGGCCCGCCCTCTACTCCGGGTTCCAGCCCAGGGCCCTGTGGATTGCAGCTGTCTATAGTGCCTCCTGGTACAGCTGTGCAACAGCTACAACTCCCTGGGCTACTTCCCCATGACCTCCTCCCAACACCTTCTTTATCCTCACCACAGGACCTTTTCTCCTTGTGTCTGATAATGCTTGTACTCTTCAATCCTCCAGCAATATGCCTTCCTACTCTCAGCTCCTAGTGTCTCTTGCTCCCAGCTCCTCACATGCACACTACAAACTGAAGTGAGGTCCTTTTTAAACTCAGGTGCCCTGATTAGCCAGCCTGTCCTAATTGGGTCGAGCAGTTTCTTCTTAATTGGCTCCAAGTGTCCTAATTAGCCTGTCTGCCTTAATTGGTTCCAGCAAGTTCCTGCTTGTTCTGGAACTGCTCCTGTTACTTTAAACAGGGAAAAGAGATCTACTTAATCTGGAACTAATATATCTGCCTTCTAACACGCTCCTGTATTCGTCTGGCCTGACCCTGTCACATGCAGTGAAATCACTTCATCATGAAAGTGCAACGTACAAATGTTTTTTGTTGTTAGTACATAACTGCACTCAAAAACAAAACATTGTAAAACTTTAGAGCCTACAAGTCCACTCAGTCCTACTTCTTGTTCAGCCAATCACTAAGACAAACAAGTTTGTTTACATTTACAGAAGATACTGCTGCCTGCTTCTTATTTACAATGTCACCTAAAAGTGAGAACAGGCTTTCGCATGTCACTTTTGTAGCCGGCATTGCAGGTATTTACGTGCCAGATATGCTAAACATTTGTATGCCCCTTCATGCTTCAGCCACCATTCCAGAGGCTATGCTTCCATGCTGATGATGCTCATTAAAAAATAATGCGTTAATTCAATTGGTGACTGAACTCCTTGGGGAAGAACTGTATGTCTTCAGCTCTGTTTTACCTGCATTCTGCCATATAGTTCATGTTATAGCAGTCTCAGATGTTGACCCAGCACATGTTCGTTTTAAGAACACTTTCACAGCAGATTTGACAAAACGCAAAGAAGATACCAACGTGAGATTTCTAAAAATAGCTACAGCACTCAACCCAAGGTTTAAGAATCTAAAGTGCCTTCCAAAATCTGAGAGCAACAAGGTGTGGAGCATGCTTTCAGAAGTCTTAAAAGAACAATGCTCCGATATGGAAACTACAGAACCAAAACCACCAAAAAGAAAATCAACCTTCTGCTGGGGACATCTGACTCAGATGATGAAAATAAACATGCATCAGTCCGCTCTGCTTTGGATCGTTATCAGGCAGAATCCATCAGCAGCATGGACGCATGTCCTATGGAATGGTGGTTGAAGATGAAGAGACATATGAATCTGGCACGTAAATATCTTGTGACGCTGGCTACAACAGTGCCATGCAAATGCCTGTTTTCGCTTTCAGGTGACGTAAACAAGAAGTGGGAAGCATTATCTCCTGCAAATTGTAACCACATTTGTTTGTCTGAGTGATTGGCTGAAGTGGGACTGAGTGGATTTGTAGGCTCTAAAGTTTTACATTGAAAAATAAAACAATGCAGGGTTTTTTTTTGTAAATAATTGTACATTTGTAAGTTCAACTTTCATGATAAAGCACTACAGTACTTGTATGAGGTGAATTGAAAAATACTATTTCTTTTGGTTTTTTACAGTGCAAATATTTGTAATAAAAATATGAAGTGAGCACTATACACTTTGTATTCTTTGTTGTAATTGAAATCAATATATTTGAAAATGTAGAAAATGGCCAAACATAAATGGCATTCCATTATTGTTTAACAACGCTATTAATTTTGTAATCTCTTGACAGCCCTAATTTTAACCCTCACCAGCAGTGATAGCCTCCATTTTTGTGTTTTCTTCCATATTTATTTATTTGTTTGTTTTTAACCACATGAAGCTCAGAAAAAATCTGCTGCTTAAATCTTCCTAAGACACTTAAACCATTGTTACTTTTTAAAGCACAGTTCCACTTGTGCTACTGGCAAAATTGGCTGCATTACTTTTTCCACTCAAAAAGTATTCCTCTGTCTTTATTAATTCATTCAAAGTAAAATTTCATGGAGATATAGATCAACAGATGAATATGCCACTGAACGCAAAGATTTTATCATAAAAATGATGACTAGCAAGAGACTCTGGATTGGCAAGGGTTTAAAAAAAATCTTTATTTTTTATTCCAAAGTGATATTACATCAAACGAACATTGCAAAATGAAAAAGGAGCGTTTCTGGTGATTTCCAAGAAAACGACAACTCGCATTGTTGGGCATGTATAATCAGAGACTCGCCTTAAAGGAATCAATAGCAGAAAAGTGATACAGCTCTGAGGCAAATCCCTCTTTCCTTCAAAGTCACAAGATTCAAAGATCTAGGGACATGAGTAGGCATGGGCAAAACTGAGGTGTGAACTTAATCTAACCCACTCTCTGCAACGGTGAACTTTTCCCTTAGCATGAACCATCAGCTAAAACTGCCCCACCACCTGGTGACATGTTTGTGTAATACAGAGCAGAAGTCTTTATGATAAATATCCATTTTGGAAGTGCCTATGTTTTGGCCCAGACTTTAGGAACAGCTATCATGGTTGGCAGGAGGGATCCATGTGAATTCTATTAGCACAAGACCACTGAATATTCATGAACCTCAGCTGAGGTTCATGAATTTGACTCAGCCCCCAAGCCACCCTGTGTTTGGCTGGGTTTAGGGTTCTAGCCAAACATCTCCTACAGCCCTGCATGTGACCTGATTTATTTAAATAGATGTCTTTAAAATGATCCAGTTACTGAGCCCTTATATATCAAATTACAGCTTTAAACTTTTTTTTTATTTGCCCCAGTTATGAACTCCTGAAAAATGTGGTTTATGGTGGAATTGCTGAGACGCAGCTTCAATTAGACTATGGTGGTGCTGTCAGGTGATGCTACCAATTACCTTAAATGTAAATGTTTTAAGAAAGGCACCACTTTTGTCAGGACCAAAATGATTTCCAGCTTCCAGTTTTAGAAATGGGGGCAGCATAACTCAATTAAAGACCGAAACATTAAGCATATAGTAAAAACATCACACGTTCATGATTTATACATTTATATTGACCAATACGATCAGTGAAGTATTTCCCCTAATCAATATTAAAAGACCACCACAGTGATTTAAATCTGTACGTGTCTTAAACATCCCAGTCACTGATTGCTTTCATTCATAAGTAGGCTTGGCAGAACCGGATTTTGGGGTTGGGTTTTTTTAATATATAATTTCAACAGATGATGCTGATGATGATGATGGTTAAGCACTTTTTCCCCCAATTTTTATTGATTTAAATTTTCACAGTTGCAGGAATTATGGGGAGGGGAGCAGCGTGTCAGAAGATAATTATTCAATGACAGTAGACACCGAGATTCAAAAAGCTTAATTTTTATAACCATTAAAACACAAATAGTCAACCCATGTCAAAATATACAAAGTAAATATCCTTAAATCAAACTGATAAATTCTCAAATGGCATTTTACCTCCTTTACCTCTCTGTAAATTTTGGTTATCATCTATGGAAATGTTTTCCTGTTGGTTTGTGTGCGTATGATGAAATCAACATTTACTGATAAAAATCTAGTCCTTCCAAGCCTATTCATAAACATATGAATATCTGTGAGCCCCTCATTTCCCATTCTCCCCCAACAAATGAATTACTGCAGCAAAATGTTGCCTTCTTGCCTAGTCTTATCCCTAATTACATTCAAATGTACATTTTTATTAACAAAGAGTAAGGCTATGTCTACACTACAGCCTATGTCGGCAAAATTTATGTCACTCAGGAGTGAGAATAATTTTCAGAAGTATTGGAACATATTTTTACATCTTTTTCACATTCATTTGTTCCCACATAAATGCATATGCATTTGCATGCCTAATTAGCATATGCATTTACAATAGTCACAAAATCCATACCGATATGAATTTTAAATGCTAACTAACTCCCCAATGTAAGAATTCATCTCCTTTGCTTGGAAATCTATATTAAATCACCTACATTTGCTCCACCTGTATTTGCTTCTGTACAGAGTTAGACAGGAAACATATAAGTTGAGCAGGCTACTTTCCTGTTGCCACACCTACATAGCTCCTGTCATTGCTAATGAGTGATCTGAGCATTCAAGGAGATAAAAATATATATCCCCACTTTACACCTGAATCTTGAGAAGTGATCAGCACCTGCTATTCCCATTGACATTCACAGGAGGAATTCATTTCTTGTCTATCCTCATAATGCAACTTTTGTATTACAATACCAGCCAGATGTTCACCAGGCCCTGCCTTCCTGCTTGCAGGTTCAGTTTGTGCCTGTAAATTCTATACCTATATATGAACTGCAGCTGTGAAAGCAGTGGTCACAAGTCAGTTATTGTGCATCATGGCACCAAATTTGTACCTGCAAGATGTGCCAAAACTCCAATGCCAAGGAAAATGTGGTGCCACAATATATGCCTGCAAACTAGGACGTTGTGTCTTTTTACAGTCTATAGTGATCGGCTGAATCATAGGGACTGGCAAAACCAAACTAATTACTCTTGGGAATGTTAGGGCAGGACTACACTATGGGGCTAAGTCGACCTAAGTTATGCAACTCCAGCTACATGAATAACGTAGCTGGAGTCGATGTACCTTAGGTCAACTTATTGCAGTATCTATACCATGCTGGGTCAACGGGAGACACTCTCCCGTCAACTTACCTTATGCTTCTCATTCCGGTGGAGTACCAGAGTCAACGGGTGAGTGATCAGCGGTCGATTCAGTGGGTCTTCACTAGACTCGCTAAATCGACCTCCGGTGGATTGATAGCCACAGCGTCAATCCACGGTAAGTGGAGACAAGCCTTTACTTTTAGATACTTTATTAAAAATGAAGAACATTGAACACAGATCTCAAAGATGTGTCCACAGTGTTGTCTTGGAGCTGTTGTCCCTTGCACAGTTCTGACACAGAAAGGCAGCCACAGTGGTTAGAATATATGAGTAAAACTGGTGAAAGTTCTCAGGAGATCCAGCAACGAAGCTGAAGCTTAAGCAAAATGATCTAGAATCAAGTAATTAGCTGTTACTTAACGTTAGAAATTATTGTGTGGTAGATTGCATTATACATCATGTTTCTCCTATACAGTCTGTCCCAGCCTTCTGCCTGCATGGAATCAGAGTGAAATCACTGAGGATTTGTAGATCAGATTGCACATCTAGGACCTAGTATTTTTATTAATTAATTCATTCATTCTTTGAAATGAATAGTGTCTTTTAATTTATTTTTGGAAAAGACAGTGCCTTTTAATATTCCCCACTTTCCCCTTCTTTCATCCCCAAAGATCCTGTGCTGGTCCAACTTTTTGTTCCAACCATTTCGGTCTATAACCCTCTAGGACTGGCCAAACAAGTTCATTTTCTTCCCCTTTTCCTCTGCATTGAATCTTACTAGCCTGAGTAGCAATAGACTGAATTCAAAACCCCAACTCAGACCTCTATGAAGCTACAGCTGATAGTGGGACTGTGAAGCACAGGGCAGCTGCTGATTTAAGAATGGATCAGACCAATTGTCCATCTAGCCCAATATCCTGTTTTCTGACAGTGGCCACCAGTGCCAGATGCTTCACAGGGAATGAACAGAACAAGGCAATTTCGAGTGATCCGTCCCCTGTCATCCAGTCCCAGCTTCCGGCAGTTGGAGGTTTGTGGACACCCAGAACCATCTTGGCTTATAGCTATTGATGGACCTATATTCCAGGAACATATCTAATTCTTTTTTCAATACGGTTATGGTTTTGGCCTTCACAACATCCCCCGGCAATAAGTTCCACAGGTTGACTGAATTACTTCCTATTGTTTGTTTTAAACCTGCTGCCTATTCACTTTATCATGTGACCCCATAGTTCTTTTGTTATGTAAAGGGGTAAATAACATTTCCATGTTCACTTTCTCCATACCATTCATGATTTTATAGACCTCTATCATATCCCCCGTAGTTGTTTCTTTTTTCAACTGAATAGTCACAGTCTTTTTAATCTCTCCTTGTATGGAAGCTGTTCCCATGGGCAGCAGGTAATGGAGGCTGAGGGAGACTAAGCCCCCAACTAATGCTCCCTGCCACAGCCCACAGGGTCATGGGCCATGGTCCCTGCCACAGCCCACAGGGTCATGGACCATGATGGGGCTCAGAGGTCTTCTGGATGGTCTGGGCTAGGGACTCCTCTGGACTGTTCCGGGCACCGGCAGGATGGCCCAGGCTCGGGGCTCCACCGGGTGCCGGCCGAGGTTCATGGCTGCACTGGCAGGCGAGAGCGGAGTGGGGGGGAGAGGGGGAGATGGATGGGCAGAGTGGGGGTGGGGTCTCAGGTGCAAGGGGTGGAGTGGTGGACTAGTCATGCTGCCCATGGCTGTTTCACACTCTATCATTTTTGTTGCCTTTCTCTGTACCTTTTTTCAATTCTTCTATATCTGCTTTGAGATGGGTAACCAGAACCACACACAGTATTCAACATGTGGGTTTTCCATGGATTTATATCTTGACATTATGATATTTTCTGTTTTATTATCTATCCCTTTCCTAATTATTCCTAGCACTATTAGCTTTTTGAGTGCCACAACACAGTGAAGGGATGTTTGCAGAGAACTATCCACAATAACTCCAAGACCTCTTTCTTGAGTGGTAGCAGCTAATTTAGACCCCATCATTTGTATATATAGTTGGGATTATTTTTCCAGTGTGCATGACTATGCATTTATCAACACTGATTTTCATCTGCCATGAGTAGTGGTTTGTAGAATTGCCACTTTAAACTAATTTTTTAATCTACTTTGGCAAACATCCTTATTTTCCCTTGATTTAGTTGACTCTGGGTCATGCACTGTAGCTCTCAGATACATTAGCCTGAAAGCAAGGGTGGAAAGGATTGATAAATCACAAAAATGGATTTCACTATGGATAATTTACATAGGAAAAAAAGTGAGTTCCTTGTTTGTGCTGAGGAAAACACAAAATGAGCACTTCATAAATCTTTCATACATTTGTTTATGAATTAAACTCTTAAGTTCCACCTGATTTTACAGCTGTAAAATGAATACCATTTTTACATAATGGGAATTAACTCTTGTAACTGAAAGAAACAGACTAACTTATTCATAAATTCAAAGTATACCTTAACTTAGCATCCCATTACTTGTGAATCAAAACAAATTTCCTGCTCAAGTGCTATGCAGGAACCAACCAGGAATCAAGTTTGTGATGGAATCAAAAATATCCTCTAAAGAGCCTGCAAGTATATAGCTAACTATGGCAATTGGAATATTCTTGCCCAAAATTCAAATGCAGAAGTGAAGTCTCTGTAACAGTTTACTGAAAGTTATGTTTGGTGCTTTTTAAACAACAAAACTCTCCTAGATCTCCCTGTCATGGTTTTGTCACTTGTAGGTTTGTGGATTTTTCCTCATTCTTTTGGTAAAAGCATAACAAATCTGCCAGATTTAGCAATGACTGAAAATGGCTGAAAAAAACAGCTTACCTGCATGGTTATACTACATAATTTATGGGTCCTAATTGTCCACTGCCAAACTCCTAGGGAATTGATTGCCATGGACAGGAGTGAAAACAGGGTATAAAATGCTGTAATATCGTCAAGAGAGTATTTTGTACAGGTGTAAATGCCTAGAGGTTGAGAATCAGGCTTCTGATATGTTAACTAAAAGGGGACAAAGGGTTGAATTAACTCCTCTCTGCATAGATAGTTCAAAACACAACAGGGAAAAGGATAACCTTATGCTTCCTAGAGCCAGTGACTGAGAACTCCCCCTGAGTGGAAGTTCAGAGGAGGGAAGGATGGGAACGGAGAGTAGCACTTACCTAGTCTCAGTCATAGGGATCAGCCAGAGAACCAGTTTTACTCATTGGTGAAAGGAATGGAAAGCTAGAGTAAGAAAAGGGAGACAAGATCTGGTTAGGTCTGAAGCTGGAAGGGAGAAGGTTAGGATTTGAAGGAAGGAGAAGAACTCAGAAAACAGATAAAGTGTGCATAGATCATTTGGGGCCAAAGGGTAATCTTAGCTGAACCAAACTACAGAACTACTTCAGTTGCACCTAGTGACAATGCACATTACTATGTGGTGGGAACTCTTTCTTTATTTGGGCCCTAATCCCGCGCAGACCCAGGCACGTGCTTATCTGTATGCACTCTATGGGAAATCCTATTGACTTCAATGGGGTTACTTTCATGAGCAAATGTTTCCGAGACTGGGGCCTTGATTTGCTTGCTTGCTCGGTCAGTCATTTGTTTACACTCCAGCAATGGTGGGGTTGGGACCTGAGAGGTTTTGGAAGTATAATTAAGATTCTTAATAGTCAAAGGGTGTGCTGTGTTGTTTTCAATAGCAGGAATTACTGTGGAAACATCAAAGATGCATAACAATCATATCACAGCGATGAGCAGGCTTGGAAAGAAATATGTGCAATGTTTATAGAGAATATAATGTGAGCATATATACACTATTAATACCTGAAATTAGAGAAAATAGGAAAATTCTTTACAAATAAAACTACTTGGAAGTAAAAAAAAATAATAATACACATTTATAACAGGTGCTTAATCTGGAAATAGGTTTTCTTGGCTAATGGAAATTCTATAGTGTTATCTTTCTTCCATGTCACCATTTTAATATCTCTTACTGTTTTTTCTAAAAACATTTATCAGAAGTAGTACAGGGCTGTTAAGGAGATAAATCAAGTTTGCACAGACAGGTAACGTGTTGAACTGCAAGACATGACAGGGCATGTTTTATGGGGCAATTAATACTTGTCTTAGGTGCTGTGAGGAAGGAAGCCCTATGAAACACACCCTGGTGTGTCCCAGTGCTGTTGAAGAACAATTTGGGTTCTTAAAAGTAATTTGGGAATTAGTTGATTCTGTTTTTCATTGTCACTGACTATGTAACTGCATTTTCACTGGAGAGGCTAGGTCAGAATGAAAGGACAGGAGGGGAAAAAAAGTATGTTAGAGAGGAGACTGGCACCACTCTTTTAACTACGTATTTATTTTAGCATTTTGTGGTCATTAATGTTATTTTCAAGTGTTCCGCTTGTTGGATATGCCCCACTGGTCTCCAGCCTTTCTGTTTTGAATCTTATTCAATAGTCTGCTCACTCAACTACCATTGTCAACAGTACTTCTCTCCTAGTGGGAACATTTCCCAAGGGTATGCGCTTCGTCATCTATGTAAATGAGGTGCTGAGGATGAGGTTGACGATGGTAACCCCTGGTTTATTAGATGTGACAGTTCTGTTAAGGTTGCTGTACATACTGGTGGGCTTGTGCTTAGAGGCTGAGCTGTACAAATAATTGAATTTTGGTTTTCTGGCACGTCTGAAAAATTGAAAACATGTTTCATTTCAGGTCAACCTGAAACGAAATGTGATCAACATGTTCAGCAAACCAAAACGTTGGGGGGAAAAAAACCCAAACCCACAACTGTTTCATGGAGAACAAAAAAGGTGTTTCAAATTTAAAAAAAAAATCAAAACATTTTATTTAGATGTAGAAACCTTTTGATTTTTTCTGAACATTTTAAAAAAAAATTAATGAAAATTATTCCCCAGAATCAACACGAATTTGAAAAATGTTTCAGTCACCCAGCATCTGCATTAGTCATCAAAAAAAGTGTTGGCTGAAAAATTTTGCCCAGCTCTACGCTGAGAGGCAGCTGCAATTCGGAGTGGGGTGGTCCTAAGGTCAGAGAGGGACCTTTCACTGGTCCCGTGAAAACCTGCCAAGATTTCACTGACGTATAAGCCACTGAAAATCACACTGTGCTTGTGCATAGAACTTTTACAACTATTTGAGTTTCTGGCCATGAACAAAATGGCTGTTGCTGACACCACTCTCACCACTGTATCGTTTGACCTAACTAACAGCTAAGCTGGCGGCAAGCTGAAATTGCCACTACTGGTCTGCTTATTATACCTATGATTTGTGCACACAGCTAGCATATGCAAGACATGTTCATATCACTATCATCCTGTATTTCCTTACCCAGTTTTGTATTTACAATGTAAGCTCTGTAGGACATGAACCATGTTTCCCTATATATTTGAGCAAGGACTAATATAATGGGATGCTGACTTGCTTCGTGGCTCTACCGAAATACAAATCATAATAGTAGGGGAAAGAGCACTGGCCTGGAAGCCAAGAAAGCACAAGTTAGATTCCCACTAAATGTCCTTAATAATTCTCAGCCGTTCCCAGCCCTTACTGCTGAGCAAATTGCCAAACTCTAGAAGGAAAGCAAAAATCATTCCCTCCATTTTACAGGCTGATAACCACAGAGATTGGACAAGGTCACTTCTGACAGAGCCGTAACTAGAACTCACGTCTCTAATACAGTAAAACCAAATCACACCACTTAGGGCAGGTCTACATGAACAGCAGCATGCAGAGTGCAGACACTGCACGCCCAGCTATAAACAGCAGCATAGGCGGCAAGGCTAGTAGAGTATAGACATGCCAGAACCCTAGGCTATATACCCTACCTGGTTCCCTTTGTGCCCAAGCAGTGCCTACCATGTCTATATTGCTATTTTTGGCAGGGTAGTGTCCTGCTGCCTCCCACTGCCAGAACCTTTCCCCACGGCAGTGAAAGACTCTGGCAACAGGGAAAAGCTTTGGCGGGGGAGAAGGAGGCAGCAGGGAAACTCCATTACAAAACAAAAAACATCTAGGGGTCCCAGCTCTCTGTCCCCTCTCTAACATTATACAGATAACATTATCTTCTCCCCTAGCCAAGAATCCTAATTCGCAGCTTTCTACTGCTGTCTAGCAAACAGATGCAGTAAGATTAAATTTCTTGTTTTCTTTTTTTCTTTAAAGTGGAGGCTACTTCTCCTGCTAAACAGTTCCATACATTACTGACAAGGAACCCACTGGAATAAACCCCCAAATATTCTCCCTACCACGTAGCTCTCTGCCACTAACCAACAGAGTGACTGCACAGATGCTGTCAAAGATCAGTCATTGTGTCTTAATGCAGAAATCCTTACTCCCATGTAACCAGAGGTCAGATTTGGACCCTTAGACTCTGAAAACCATACTGCCAACATGAGAAGTTTTGTGTATATGACATACTGAGCCAGAAAAACATTCATCATTTTCCATAAAGAATGTGTATTTGCATTTTGGGTGCATCCTAGATTGTCTGACATTAGCAAACACCTTGGAAAATCCTTCGAATTCCTAGCAGCTATATTCAAACCCCAGGGGTGGAAAGAATATTTAAATCTTTTATGAATTCCCCCTCCCACCCACTGTCATTTAAACAACAATAAATGTAATAAAGTACATCAATTTACATCACAGTCTTTTTATTACATTATCATCAGATGGCAAGTATTTAAAGATTTATAGACAAATGTTGTTAGGAAGGTAATTATATTGTGATTTAATGTACAGTTGTTGTAAAACAAAGTGTAGCAGTTTTATATTGAAGATGTTCTAATAATAGATGGACTCCACACAATAAAAGGCCTTATGAAACGTTCATTTCCTATTCTTAAAGCTTCCGAAAAGCACAATAACTTCAGTACTGTGCAATCCACCCTCAGAGATCTCAGACGCAGTGAAGCAGAAAGATACTTCCAAATTGTTTTGGTAATGCATTACAATGAGCAAATTGAAATGAGTAGAAGAGAGGAATACAAGGAAGTAAACTAAAAATAAATTATATTATTCCTGGTAACTCTAATAAAAATCTAACTTAAAAACCCTGCATTATAAAAGAGCTATAATGGATGTTCTCTTTGCATAAGACACTTTGAGCCAGAGCCTCAGCTGGTATAAATCAGCACAGGTCTATTGAGCACATTATTTACATTGACTTCAATGGAACTACACCAATTTACACCAACTGATGATCTGGTCCTTTATGGCTACAGTTGTACTCCTCATGTGCTAACTTTAACAGGATAATGTCAGTACAGCCAGTCAAAAAATGCCAGTTGTTTTCTGTGGGGAAATCTAATTATTATTTTTTTTCAATTTCCTGCAAAAATTTTGGGGTTTTTGACCAAAAAAACCAAACAAAAAATTTTCAGTTTTCAAAAACCAAAATTTTTTTTAACTGAAAAGTGAATTGCTTTTTCTTTGTTCTTTTTTTAAAAAGAAAAAATAACAAAAACAGTTTTGTTTGGTTTCTTATTTTTAAATGAAAAAAAACCCCAGAAATGTTTTGACTGCAAATTCATTTTCCATCTAAAAACTGTTTTGATGGGAAAATGTTGAGCATCTTTAAGTACCAACCATACCCTGTATCTCACTGATGTTAAATATATGGAATCCCCACTAATCAACAGTTTTCAAAGGGAGTTGGTGTTTGAATGGAAACTGTTTAGGGTAACCAGCATGGTAACATCTTGTTCCCTTTGGTGAGTGCAATTTCTTGGCTAGCCATGAGACTCTCTTACAGTGTGCATGAATGTGAATGCCCTTATGTCAGGAGCAAGAGAACATAAACAAGGGTGCGGAGATAAAGGATCTGAATGCAAAAAAAGCATTGTTTTGTTTCTCTCTCTTTGCCTGTTCATTACTCACCTTGACATACTGTGGACCTCTCTGTATATTTATATTTAGATTTCAACATTTCTCCCCTTTAAGCAACATTTAGGATCCAACAGGTTTACAATCTGAAACAACAGAGAGATGCAAAATAATTTGTTGGGATTGTTTTTTAGTCATTAAGTAGTTTGTTTTAGTCATTTGTTTTAAACTGTAAAATTGTTTTCTTACCGTGTATTCTACTAGTATGGGAATTAGAAGACTCCATTCCTGCCCTTCTAAAATGTGGCTTTAAAGAAAAATTATTGAAATTTCCTGCTGAAATTGCTGGTGAAAGGAGCTTATGGGTTTTTTAAATGGAGATTGGTGAGCTTCTTAGCAAAGTGTTGCCAATATATACACTTCTGATACTTTTCAAACTGAAAAGTGAATGCAGTTGCAAACTCCTTACTAGCACACATGCTTCAAGGGTAGTTCCAGAGTGAGACACTTACTAGATTAATTTGCCACAGGTAAGAGTCCTGCAAGTGCTACTACAAAGTGAGTTTGTGAGAGGGTAGGAGTACAACAAAATAAATGAAGCACACGATTCCTGCATTGTTGTCCTGGTCCAGTAAGATTTAGGGGATGCTTTTATTTATTTATTCCCAATAGGGCACGGGACCAGTTTTCCAAGAGCTCAGTATGTTGCAGCTCCCACTGTGACACTTATGGCCAGATTTTAAAGCGAGCGCAATCCCAGTCTGGTCACTTATTTCAATGCCTAAACAGCAGCTGAGCAGTTTGAACATCTCACCTACCAGCCCAATTGTACAGTCCTCCCACAGTCACAATACTCTATGGGGCTCAGGGGAGTGTGTGACTGGCTATGGACTGTAGAATCCAGCTCTGAGAAATAACATCACAATTGCTAGTCAACGACACTGCCAGGTGTATTCCATGCACTACAGATGCGTAATTCAGTAATGTTCCTTATAGCTACCTCCATTCAACCACTTAGGGTCCCATCATGTGATCACAGGATTTAATGTAAGTTTTGCGTGAGTGAGAGCTGTAGAATTAGGCCCTTAGTTGAAATTACATGGAAGGTCTAAACAAATAGAAACCTCTCTATCCCAGGAAGCAGTGACTCTGAAAAAGATTTGGGGATCGTGGTGAATAATCAGTTGAATATCAGCTCCTAGTGCGACTAATGCCATCCTGGCTGTATGAACAGGGGAATCTTGAGCAGGAGCAGAGAGGTTATTTTACCTCTGTATTTGACACTGAGGCAACTGCTGCTGGCATCCTGTGTCCAGTTCTGGTACTCACAATTCAAGGATGCTGATAAATTGGAGAAGGTTCAGAGAAGAACTAAGAGAATGTTTAAAGGATTAGAAAACATGCCTTATAGCGATAGACTCAAGGACCTCAATTTGGGATGACTTAATTACAGTGTATAAATACTACTTGGGGAACAAATATTCAATAATGACCTCTTCAATCTAGAAAAGAAAGGTATAACATGATGCAATGGCTGGGAGTTAAAGCTAGACACATTTTTAACAGTGAGAGAAAATAATTATTGGCACAATTTACTGATGGATTATCCATCACTGACAATTTTAAAATCAAGATGGGATTTTTTTTCCCTAAAAGATCTGCTCTAGGAATTATTTTGGGGAAGTTCTATGGCTTGTGTTACGTAGGAGGTCAGACTAGATGATCATGATGGTCCCTTCTGGCCCCACAATCTATAAACAGATAAATCCCCAATGAAAGGTGAAACATGACTGATAAATCCATTTCAATGGCCAACTCCCTCTAAATTCAAGTACTGACATATTTTGCAACAGCAATAGGCATTTGGCGGTTTTGTTTTATAATTCGTTTGCTACTGCCCATTGAAATGTGCTAATGTGCACCCGTTGTTCTTATCTGTTTCCAGTAAATTTCTACATATATTTCTGACACATTTGCTTTATAAAGTTTACCAACATATTATTATGTTGTTTATTATTTGTATTACAGTAGCACCTATAGGATTCAATGGAGATTGGCCCTATTGTGCTAGGCACTGTGCACACAGATAGTATGAGTCAATGTGTACACTAAATAATTAATAAACTAATAAAAAGCCAAAGAAAAGGGAAAGGAAAGAATATTATCCCCATTTTACAGATCAAGAACTGAGGTATAAAAAAGTCCAGTGACTTATCTGAGACGACATAGGAACACTGTAGTAGAGCTGGGAACTGAAACCAGTTTCTGAGTGACAGTCCAGTGCCTAAACCACAAGACTGACCCTTCTGGTATTAACAACAGAGCTTCTAATAGGGCCTGCTTCTACCCCCAGTAAAGTCCATTGGACTTTTGCTACTGACTTCAAGAGAAGCAAGATTGGTACCATACAAATTAAAGTTAAACCTGTCTGGACAGCCGTAGGCAGCGCTGCTGCCACTTCCCATCTTGAAGTAATGATAAAAACCAGCAAATATATGGCTTCCATCATCAGCACCCCCACTATAAAAATTGTTCCAGCACCTCAGGCTGTCGGACTGGTTACAAAGCAGCTTACTACTACTACTACGCTGAACACCCTACAATCACAGAATCCGGAGGTGACCACCTCTTCGGTTGTCGTGTTCTTTTCTCAAGTTTATCTCCATTCCCTAGCCAACCACTTCTTTACACCACGTTGGACGCCTACATCCACCGGGATTTCTGTACAGTGACCTCTACTGGCATTAGCAAGGTTACAAAGATGTTGCAAGTTTCCAGATATAGGTATCCATCTTCATTAATCTGCCACCACTGCCCACTAATCACAGTCACATTAAATAGATGTCAAGTAATATCAATTTATTTGATTTCTGAGGTCCAATTAAAACATAAAATGTAGCCATAACAATTATAGTACTTTTTAATAAGAACTTAGCAGCTACACTCTTCCTGCATCCTATTAAGCATCTTTTACACCTATTAAGATGACACAGTGTGCACTAAGGAGGTCAAAAACTTATAAAGGAAAGTGTCCAAAAGTCCGAGAATAGTGAAAATGTTGTTGGCATTTGACATAATTTATACCACTAAAGAGCTAGGGAACAGGAAAAGGTTGATGTAGTAATAACATTAGCAGGAACTATAGTCCATGCAAGCCACTGTTAAATAAAGTGCCAATCAATAGCTCTTTTATTAGTAGGTACAATCAATGTACAGCAGACAGACCTAGCCAATTAAGCTTATCGACTGACCGAAGAGTAGCAGGAAACATTCTTTCCTCGGTTTTGTTTTCCTTTCTGTAAGTGAGAAATGAGTTCCAGTTTTTATCACTGGATTCCCACCAAGCCATCTACAGGAGTTCCTGTAGAAAGGAAACGCTGACAGAAAGCAGGCTTGAGCTATCTTGCTATCCTTTAACCCAGGGTCAACAGAGAGAGCCAATACAGTCAAGGGTCATTCACAAAGTAACATTATTTATTTATTTCTTCCCCTCCCCCACCCCACCCCCAAGACTGTATGAAGCAAAATGTTGTTCTTCTAGACAAAGGGAAGAAAGCACAATCCCTCAGGAAGGCTTAACCATTAACAATCCTTTAAGACCTTAGGAAATGAAGCCTATTTGTTTCTAATTCATGTATGCACTGTACAAACAATCAATTTCCCAGTGGGGGAACTTGAATATCTTTCTTGGGGGGGGGGGGGGGAGGGAAAAAAGGCAGCTCCCGTAAAGATTATACAAAATCTCAATTTCACAGTGTAAAGGTTGCTGCAGTAAGTGGGACTTTTATATTCAGCTATGACTAACTGTGCACAGGGAAATGTTTATCAATTGTATCTCTATCTCCTATCAGTATCTCTTTCAAAAGACTTGAATTCTCAATACGATCAAGTATATGACCATGTGGTAGTCACAATGGAAATATAATTAGAAAGAGTAAATGGTAAGGATTGCATTGTACATGGGCTCATGCTGATCTCGCTTACCCTGGTGTAAATCTGAAGTGACTATTCACTTTGGGCCAGATCCTCAGCTAGTGGAAATTGGCATAGATCTGTTGAAGACAATGGAGCCATGGCAATCTACACCAAGGGAGGATCTGACCCTGCAATTTTTGTTAGACATCAGTGACTAAAATGCATTGGTTTACATTGATTTAAGTGGGATCAGAATCTGTCATGTTCATAGCTGTGCAGGTATTTCACACCTCCAAAATGTTGTTGTGTTGTCTTTGTTCGTTTGTTTTTCTCCGCGCATTAGACTACAGACATGTGGATAGCTCAGTCCGAAGCCTCATTTCAGACAGTTTCCCCAGTTGTAGCCAACTCCGAAAATATTTTAACAATGTGAATAATTTGCCTAGATGTCAGTTTGACAAGCCCTGGCTTTGTGTTGACTTCTTGTATTTTACGCTGTTTGCTCGTTGCTTTATTTTCCTTCCAGGTGAAAATTTACCCAGAAGCCTAAGAAGAACAAAGTCCAGCAACTTCACATCTTATCTGAGACTATTAGGGCTCCCCATTCCTTAATACAGTTCAAACTGCATCGTCTGCCTGCTCCGACTGCAACTCCATTTTGTATGCTATGATCTTAGTTCTAGCACCTTGAGCTCTGGTCAAATTCTTCATAGGTCACGTTTGCGCAACTTGTTTTAATCTATTTGATCAAAACCAGCCTGAAATACTTCCTTAATTATTCCAAGTTTTGCTTGCGAGTACAGACGCTTGAGAGACAGATTCCAGCGGGCCAGCAGTCACACAGCTGTGTTAGAGCAGTATTGCAAGCAGCAGAGTATAGAATAGCAGGAAAACACAGAACTGACACGGTTTCAGTCCTTCAGGAGTCTTAAGATAAGAGATTTTAAAACAATAACACTGGACAACGTTGAGGCCTTTTGTAATCAAACTGCTACAGAAGCCCAAAGATTAACTGTTTGATTTTCAGAGGTGTGGATCACCCAGCACTCCAGCCCAAATCCATGGGAGCTTAGAGCACTCAGCACCTCTTCAAATCACACCCTAAACCCACATTCATGGGGAGAAGAGACAATATAGGCTAGAAAGGATATTTCAGTTATTTGGGGTTAACAACCCCTGAAATCTGTCTGTTGTAGGGCTTTTTAAAAACAAACATTTAAAAATTCTGTGGCTATTTCAGATACTGATGGTTTTTTCTCGTGACATGATCCTATACAATCCAAATGCAGTTAGTTAGGGCCCAAAAGCTCTGCTGTCCTGCAGAAGAAACTAGTGGGAGAGGAAACAGAGCTCCTCACTCAGCGACTGGTTTGAGAACCGAACACACGCAGCTCCCAAAGGGAGGGTTTGTAGTCACAATTCACCACTGTGTTTCTCCGGAGTGATTAACTTCATTGAGATCAATAGAAGTTACACCAGTATAGAGCTGTAGTAGCACAATGGTGAATCTAGCCCACTGTGTGCAGAGGTACGTGCTTGGAATTCTAGAAATCTGTGGGGAAATCAGTTCCCAACTCTATCCTGTAGTATCCATGCGGTGTTCTTGCTTCCTCGGTATTGCTCCCTGACCCCCTCCCTCATCTCCATCCTGGAAGGTATCTAATTAGTGTACGGGTCAGACAGACCCATTTCAAGACCCTGTTCTCACTGGTTCTTCCTTCATAGTAAATCACTGTCCCCAAGGGAGGGGACGAAAGAGCAGCAAAAACCTCTTTGTGGATTTCCACTTGGAAATCTGCCTCTTTGCAAGAGAAGCACCACACATCCAAAAGTGAATCCAGAGCTTCCCTGTCCCCATGCCCAACATGTCCTCAGCTAGAACCTAATAAACCTGTGCGTGTGCTGGGGTCCCCATTCATTCAAAAGATTTGATGCACTGTTTACACGAAGGCTTTTCCATGACTTTAGGAGGAGGAGTAGCTTGCTGTGGAACCCCCTTTGTTTTCAGGCCCTCTGCACTTTTTTTTGTTTGTGTTTTTTAGTACCGTTACATTCTTCTCTTCACTGAGCAGCAGAGGGAAGCATTTGGTTTTTAAAAAAGGATTTTATTTTCTGATTTCAGTTTTTCATGTGTCGTTTGGATCTGGCACAATATCATTCTCCAGTGCAGAAGAGACATTGTGTTAAGCTTAATTATCAAAGGCTGAAACCCAGCAAGCAATCAATCATTTAGTGACATGTTCATGTTTTCGCTGATTTGAAAAAATATTTTTTTGTGGCCACTAGAAAAAGAAAAACTGTCAGAAACAAAAACTGAGTCACTTTCCTAGACTATGGGGAGATGAGTGAAGAATGTTCATTTGTTTTTTCTGAAACTAAATCCAACTCCTTTTGGCATGTGAGACTGGAAGTCATGTACGATGTCTTTCATTGTAAACAATCTTTCTGCCGAGGTTCGCGTTATAATTAAGGCTGATTTAAACAATTACAAAACTGTCATTTCTAAACTGCTTTCTTTAAGAGTCAAGGCTTTTTCTTTTTCTTTTTTTCTTACTGCCAGATAAATGTTCTGTCAGCTGCATTCCTGTGGAACATTGCCATCCAGTGGTGAGTTGGGGTCAATAATGGGGCGAATTCCCCTTACAGAGTCAAGGAAATTGATCCCATATAAGCTTTTCTACTGAAAAAGAAGAGCTCCAGTAGTCAGATAATGACATGAACGTACCTTGAATCATAAATACACACTATTATTTTTTATCATTCAGAGAATAGCAAACTTCAAAAAAAGGAGCCCATGAAGTTGTTACCATATGACCTGGGTTATAGCATAGTTATTTTGCCTGTTAAATTCTTATTACAGTGATCACTTGTTATTTCTGGTGGTTTACTAGTGAAGCCTAGATGTGTTTTTTAGTTCAGGACATGCTGAAACATAACCCACTTGTATCCACTGATTAGCAAATATACCATACTTGGCTTCTCTTTCTTCAGTGATACAAGATGATACATCCCATGTGTTTGGATAGTATAGTATTTCAACTGATCATCTACAGTAAACCACAACAGTTAACAATTAACTTTGTTTTCATTGGAAAATAAGGCTCTTTCTAAGGTCGTATTGTGTCATCACCAACCATAAAGGAAACTGATATCACCATATTATGTCTCCATGCACTCTGTAGACATACATATGAATTTCCTTAATGATATCTCCATTAATCTACACAACAGAACACAGAGCCTATTTTCAAGAAAATGTTCATGTAACTTGCTTGAAAATGTACTTGACTTTCACACACAGATTCTTGCTCATGTTTAATAAAATAGTGTGGGGGGGTTAATAATTGCTTTAATTTTAGCTACACCACATTGTTTATGAGTACACTAAATACTGCAATAGAATTACAAGGATGATAGGATTACTTCAAAACACAGAGTCAGTTGTAAGGCTGGCCAGAAAACAAGAATTCTGTTTCACAAAATACTTCAAGGTTTCAAAGTTTGCTTTCATTCCACAGTGGAACAAAACCAAGTCATGATTCAGATCATGGACTTGAAAGTGGCTTTCCCATATCCCAGGTAAGTGCCCTGCCCACCAGGCTCTTGGTTACTACAGAGTGGGTGGGCCTCTCTCTCTCCTTCCCTTTCTCCAGAAATTCCATCCTGGACCTGGCACATCTTCCTGTGAAACAGACACATCTGCTTTCAACAAATCTGCATTTTCCAATGAAAAAAAAATTAGTCAAAAAATTCCCAACTGCTTCTAGTCCGTTATATTTACATTCAGTCTTGGAAAGCATGGGCCAAATTCTGATTTTAGTTTCCATTTGATTTTAATAGGGTTTCACCAGATTTACATTCATGTACCTGAGATTGGATTCTTGTTCATCATTTCTTATGCTATTATTATACTGAATTATCCAATTGATGGTTAGGCATGGCTGGCAGTTTAGGCCCTTATTCAGGCACATGCTTAAATCCATCCCGATTCAGGACAGCCCTTAAGCATGTCTGACTGATGTCATATTGACTGCAACGGGACTTAAGTATGTGCTTAAATTCTGCCCCAAATAGAGATGTTTTCCTGACTTAGGACTATAGTGTAGCAAAACACAAACTATCCATTTTTAGTTCTGAGAGGCCTCTATTCTAGTTGCATTGAAGTCAACAGAAAATTATCTACTTTATTGATGCGGGATTGGTCCCTAATGCTATCTGATTTTTTAGTATTATTTTTGGCTTTTCCTCCTCCCCACACACAAAAGGATAGGGATGTTTGAATGTAGGTTGCAGAATGTTGTTTGCAAGTTTGTAGCCAATCAGTAGTGTGTTGTCCCTTTACACCATAATATCCTACTACAGTTTATCCAACTCTTGTTTCACAGGTCAGATGATGAAGAATCACTGTGATATCCTCCCCTCCACCCCCAAACAACCACCATCCCTGGTGTATCCTTCCAAAGTGAATAGGAGGAGGGGGCTGCAGTTCCTACTGCTAGCAAACTCTGTGGTTTCTTTTATGAGCTAAATGAAAGGAACCTACAAAATGATCATTACGGGTTTGTATGAAATGACTAGGTATGGAATGCAGTAAATCCCCAAACAAGCTTTAACTATAGCTTGTAAGACATAATAATCAGGTAAAACTGCAGACTCTCCTTTTATAAGATGCAGTGAAACCTAATATTTTATCGGAAACCTTGATTTATGTTTAATAGCTCTGCTACCTACTAAAAAAGATCTTGTATTAGCAAATGGGTACAGACCCAGTCCATTAGCTTAGGACAACTGAAAAACTCAAGGGTTTTGTGAACTAATGCAATAAAATATCATTAAACACTGTAGCATGACAAGACAGACAGAAGGTTTGAGTTGAAAGTCAGGAGAAGTGTTTGAAATGAAGTAAAATGTACAATAGATATGTTTAGGTACATCTGGCTTACATTTGCACTAGGTCGTCAGAGGACCTTAGTGTCTGTGATGTAAATGAATAACAGAGCCCTCAACAATTTAACTGTCATCAGTATAAATGCTTTAACTGGCACAGTAAAGCAAAGTTCTGGGCCTCTTTCTAAATCTCCATAAGCTCCTGGTCTGAATTATAAACAGGGGCTGTATTACCTGAAGATGAAAGCAGCCAGGTCAATTCACTTAAAACCAAAGAATTACCACTGCTAAGCAATGATGATCAGCAATTGTGTTGGGGCTTTTTTATAAATCTATTAAACAGACAGATCCATATTCTAGAAGACAAGAAGAGACCAACATCTGAATGGTTGGTCACTTGAAATAGAGTGTTTATACAAAGGGAAATGTGCAAGGCATTTCACCATCTTTGGTTAGTTTAGTCAAACGTTCTTTGTCCCTTTCAGACAAGATGGTTTCACATTTATCCTTCGGAACTAGATCAATGGCAGGTCACATTATGGTCTCATCTGCCATGCCAGGATGTTAGGGTGGAAACACTCTGGCGAGAGGAATGGATCTGTTATTATCCCCAACCAGTCCCTGGTCACCAGCCCCACAATTTGCCTGGTTTTGACCAGGTCCGTTGTCAGTGGTCCCTGTTGAACAGGTTCTGGACTGGGCAAGGTCTCTGTGCAGCCAACCAGTATTGCTGGGGCCTTAGTGGCAGCCCTTTGTGCAGCTGCGGCGTGACACAGATGATGAGGCACATTGTCGAGGAATGCCTGCTGACTAGGTTCAGCGGAGGCCTAGAAGAACTGCATCTGCACTGAAGTTGCCATTGCTTGGCTAGATGACTATGCACACTCAAAAAAAAAATGGCAGGGGATGGTGCCCAAAGCAGAGATATCATTCTCCATAAAATGGAGTGGGAAGCAAGGGCACTGTGTAAGCTGTATTAAATCCACTATTTGCAAATAGTTTACCTTTGAGGCAGCATGATCTAGATAGGGCACTTGGTTGGCCTCTGCCACTGACCTGCTGTATGACCTTGGGCAAATCACTTCACCTCTCTGTACTTCCGTTTTTTCCTCCCACCTCTTGTCTGTCTTGTCCATTGAGATTGTATGTTATTTGGGGTAGGGACTATTTCTACCTGTGTATTTATACAGTGCCAAGCACAGTGGGGCCCTGATCTCAGTTGGGGCTTCTACAAATCACTGGAAACATTTTTATTTATTACATGTATTAATCATAGTCCAGTCACCTGTTTCTTATCTTTGTCATTAATGTTAAGGTCAATATTTGCAGACAATAATCTTACATTCAGGAGTGTTGGAACAATTTGTATAGTGGGGGTGCTGAGAGTCATTGAACCAAACTGTAAACCCTGGATATGATGGAAATCACTTCAAGCCAAGGGGTGCGGCAGCACCCTCAGCACCCCTAGTTCCAGCACCTATGCTTACATTTCCTACAGACTGGAAGAAACTGATTCTAGTATTCCTAATGCAGACAGAAAACAAATGGCTATTACTGCTCTGAAAATGTATGGGTTTTGAAGTAACTAAACCTAGTTTGGTTAATAAGTAAAGGTATTTAAACTTCAGGAAGATGCAAAAGCAGACTGATCACAGTTAGAAGTGCTATCTTTTTTCCTCTGACGTGGCCAAGTTAGCATATCAACACCAAAACCTAAAGACCTTCTGGGCTCAAGATGAAATTGTTTTTCCTCAACAATTGCATAGGGTGTTCTCTTTTATAATAAATTCCAAACAAATTAATGGATTCCAACATGCATCATCAAATTTATATTTCCTCCTCCACAGAGTCCTACCCCTGCAAGTAATACTTAAAATTCGTCATGAAGCTTTCAAAACAATTTATGCAAACAAACATCAAGCGAAGCTATTTGTATTGGCAGCACATTTCACTTAACAACCTACAACAAGGAACAGATGGTCTGAGCTCTGGAATCAGCTACAAAGAAAACAGTAGGAGCAAGTCCATCAGAAGCACTTTTTTCCCCCAATTTTGTGAAGATTACAGACTTGTTCTTGTTTATTTCTTTGATTAGGCTGTTATTTTATGTACTCATGAATCCTTCCCTTGCATATCATGGAACAATTCCACCAGAAGCACATTCCCCAACTGTGTACAGTTTACAGAAGCGCTGCTTTATGAACTGAGCTATCTGTCCTTTACTGATCCGGCATTCAGTAAAGTGGCAGGGAAGGAAGCAAAACAACATGCAGATGTTGTACAAGGGATTGACACATTTTTTTGGAGGCACACACTTAACAATCCATAGTTGCCTTTATCCCCATGCCCGTCCCTTGGTTTTGCATGTTTAAATATTCATACAGTTGCCACCATTATGCATCACTTAGAGCAATTAATGGTATCACAGGATATAGAGTTGCCTTTTTACAGATTTAACTAATTATGGGACAGATTTTGACACCCTTCCACAGAATAGGACTTTATTCTGTACTAAGGATTTACTCAGCATGAGTAAAGGAGGAACAGTGTATAACTCAAGGGCAATATTCCATCTCCCTTCTTCACAATTAGTAGTACCTTAATCTGTAGGTAGCTCCACTGATTTCACTGGGATAACTCAAGGAGTGAAGTACTAGCAAACCTGAGTAAGTGTGGCAGAATCAGAACTCTGAGTTTTGTCCCAATTCCTTTTACTAAGACAGATTTACCATCTGTTAAACCCCTTAGCCCATGTCAACCCCCTGAAAAACCTTACAGCGGGATCATCTTCCCTCAAAAGTGCTATTATCTGCCTCAAATATAGGCCTGGTCTACACTACGCGTTTAAACCGGTTTTAGGAGCGTTAAACCGATTTAACGCCACACCCGTCCACACTAAGAGGCCCTTTATATCGATATAAAGGGCTCTTTAAACCGGTTTCTGTACTCCTCCCCAACGAGAGGAGTAGTGCTAATATAGGTATTACCATATCGGATTAGGGTTAGTGTGGCCGCAAATCGATGGTATTGGCTTCCGGGCGGTATCCCACAGTGCACCACTGACCGCTCTGGACAGCAATCAGAACTCAGATGCAGTGGCCAGGTAGACAGGAAAAGCCCCGCGAACTTTTGAATATCATTTCCTGTTTGCCCAGCGTGGAGCTCCGATCAGCACAGGTGGCGATGCAGTCCGAAATCCAAATCCAAAAAGAGCTCCAGCATGGACCGTACGGATGTGATCGCTGTATGGGCAGGCAAATCTGTTCTATCAGAGCTCCGATACAGAAGATGAAATGCCAAAGCATTTTTAAAAAAGCTCCAGACAGAGGCCACGGCAGGGACTCAGCACGCTGCTGCGGAGCCAAAGAAAGCCAAAGAATCAAATGGACGCTCATGGAGGGAGGGAGGGGGGACTGAGGACTCAAGCTATCCCACAGTTCCTGCAGTCTCCGAAAAGCATTTGCATTCTTGGCTGAGCTCCAAATGGCTGTAGTGTCAAACACATTGTCCGCGGTGGTTCAGGGCATAGCTCGTCAATTTACCCCCCTCACCTACCCCCAGAAGTAAAAGGGGAAAAAATCCTCTCTTGACTCTTTTTAATGTCACCCTATGTACTGAATGCTGCTGATAGACGCGATGCTGCAGCAGTCAACGGCAGCATCCTCGCCCCCCCTCCTCGGTGGCTGATGGTACAATATGGCTGATATCCATCATCATCATCAGCTTTGTGGCAGATGGTGCAGTGCAGAAGGACTGGAATCCATCCTCATCATCAGCCCGTGAGTGCTCCTGGCTGGCCTCCGGTGAGGTCGGCTGGGGGCGCCTGGGTAAAAAACTCCTGATCATTCCCAGTAGATGGTACAGTACGGCTGGTAACCATCTTCATCATAGCAACAGGGGGCTGAGGTCCATCAGCCCCCGCCCTTCATGTGTAAAGAAAAGATTCTGTTCTGCCTGGACTATCATAGCAGCTGGAGGCTGCCTTCCCCTCATATCTCACTAACAAGTCACTGTTTCTTATTCCTGCATTCTTTATTACTTCATCACACAAATGGGGGACACTGCAACGGTAGCCCAGGAAGGCTGGGGGAGGAGGGAATCAACAGGTGGGGTTGTTGCAGGGGCACCCCCTGTGAATGGCATACAGCTCATCATTTCTGCGGGATCTGACACAGAGCGGCTGTGCTCTCTGGTTCTCTGATACACTGGTTCTCTAGTACACTTGCCCCATATTCTAGGCAGGACTGATTCTATTTTTAGATACCATAAAGGAGGGATTGACTTGGGGTGTCATTCCCATTTTTGTCTTTTGCGCCCCTGGCCGATCTCAGCCAGGGGCACCTATGACAGCAGCAGATGGTGCAGCACACAAGGACTGGTAACCGTCATCTCATTGCCAATTTACAATGGCATGGTAGATGGTACAGAACGGCTGATAACCATCTCTGCTATCATGCAAAAGCAAATGAATGCTGCTGTGTAGCGCCGCTGAATCGCCTCTGTCAGCGGCATCTAGTACACATACGGTAACAGTGACAAGAGGCAAAACAGGCTCCATGGTTGCCATGATATGGCGTCTGCCAGGGCAATCCAGGGAAAAAGGGCGTGAAATGATTGTCTGCCGTTGCTTCCCCGGAGGAAGGAATGACTGACGACATTTACCCAGAACCACCCATGACAATGATTTTTGCCCCATCAGGCACTGGGATCTCAACCCAGAATTCCAAGGGGCGGGGGAGACTGCGGGAACTATAGGATAGCTACGGAATAGCTACCCACAGTGCAACGCTCCAGAAATCGATGCTAGCCTCGGACCGTGGACGCACATCACCGATTTAATGTGCTTAGTGTGGCCGCGTGCACTCAATTTTATACAATCTGTTTTACTAAACCAGTTTATGTAAAATCGGAATAATCCCATAGTGTAGACGTACCCATAGTTGATGCATCATGAGGAGGAATATACTGCCCGCATAACAAATTTTAGAAAAACATCATGAGGTGATTATGTTGAAAACGGAGAGGAAAAGAATCATAGAAATGTCATGGAAATGAGACAGAAATCAGCGGAATTTTTTGGTAAATTAAATAACCAGGATTTTTCCATTTTGCTACCAAATAAAAAAGATGGGTGCATGTGCTGTGACACCGGGGAACAGTTCTCACCTGAACTGATCTTCTTAAAACCCATCCCAGACCTCCAGTGTTTAGACATGCCTTTTTACTAACACCTTCTTTAATTTAAATTAAACACTCATGAGGAATCCACTATTGGGTATGCTTTCACCACCAGTATTGTCACAAAATTCTTATTCTCAGAGACTGCCATCCAGGAGCTAACTTGCAGCTGTCGATGACGTTTATGCAACTCTCTCTATCCATCAAGCCAACCATCCATCCACAACCCCCCACTGTCAGAAGTCATAGGCAAATCAGTCCCTGGTTTTGACACCTCTGGAGTTACACTGGGGATGAATACGGACTATGATGTTTAAAACCCAACAAACATGAAAATCAGTGAATTTGGAACTTTTGACAAGAGTCCAGCCACGAGCATGACATCTTGAAATAATAGGTCCTATCAGAAGGCATTAGCCTAGCTAGAGGAAGAGACCAGTATGGAAGGGTTTGGCATTACAAGAACTAAAACCATCTTTAGTTTTGACAGACCAAATTCAAGGATAAAGCAGGCAAAGCTGACAGTTTAAAAGCACCTTTTAACGTCTCAATTGAATAAACTCTATTCCATACAGCGCTATGTAATTCCTGTCTCTCTATGGATCAGCTAATGAGAATGTGAAAACAGATCTGTACTGGGGATAACAGCCAACAAAGCTGTTTTCTTTGGCTGGATCAAATGAGCCATGCCTGCTAACCCTCATCTACTGTACATTTCTTCGAATACTAAGTTGTATAACTTAGTATTGCAGAAAGTCTAAAATACCACCCAGAAAAAAAACAACACACATATTAAAACAACATTTCCCCCATCCATAAAATAATATGTTTTAAACTTTTATTTTGCCCAGAGTGAAATATGACAAGATGCAGTGGCAAAGGCCCATGGGTTTAACTACACCATCTTTTAAACTTAGCTTTACCCATTACTCATCTGTCTACAGGAAGAGGAAAGGCAAATTCAAGCAGATTGATAAAGCTAAACTAACAGTGTGGCTGCAGAGCAGAAGATGTCTCAGGGAAAGCAGCAGGAGCACAGAAATGTGAATAAGCTTTGTCCAATTATGTTCTTATGTTATGTTCTCTCTTCTTTCATTTTTTTTCTAGGTTTAAGAGGTTTGTTTAGAAAAAACACCAAAAACACCAAAAACTCAAAAGTTGATTTTTCAAAATCTGTACCATCACAGTGTAGTTTAAACTAATTAGAAGGTAGGTACAATTCCCTTCGAGTTCATGATCTGACCCCTGTAATGTAATATCCAAACTGAACAGCCAGTTTCAAGTTCACTTCAGATTTCTTCATATTGGGGATTAAGATGAAGCCTTTCCTGAGATTTCATGCTTTAAACAGCTAATGTTATGTGACATCCAAATGCCTTTATATTTTACATTCTAACGTTGCAAACTATTGGCCCCACCATCAAGCAAACACATACCAGCCCTCAGAGCTCGACAGTCAGAGCCTGATCTAATGCCGACGGAAATCAATGGAAAGATTCTTATTGACTTCAGTGGGGGTGGAGTCAGAGCCTTATTCTGCATATGCTGAACAGTGAAAGAGAAAATTAGAGCTCGGCAAGTAACAGTTTTCCCATCCTGAGATAATTTTCCAGATTTTGAAATAATTTTGGGACAAAATGTAAAAATATCAAAAATTTTCATGGACTAAAAATCCACTCTGCCCCTCCCCCACTCCCCACCCAATTCCATTTGGGTCCATCAAAATGAGGGGAGGGGGAGTAGATAGAATCTCATTATACCAAAATATAGTGCAACATACCACATTACTGCAGGACACTGTAGTCTTTAGGGTTATATGTGAAAAGATGTCATTGTACTAGGTCCTGTACAAACACAGCACAAAAAGATGGTCCCTGACTAAGAGTTTGTACTAGACTATCACACAAGCAGGATATGGTTTGGGTCCCTGTCCGTTTTCTCTTCTCTTTTTGCCCCTTTGTTAACATGCCATATTTTGCCACCCACTAATTCTGAATATTGATTTCTTGTTCATGTTGCCCCAGATTAGTTGAACTCATTCCCTGCAAATATCTGTGCAATTGACTCCTTCGTATTGTTTGCATTTAAACCAACAAGACGGTAATTTCTCACTTCATTTGCTGTTAATTTGTGTCATTTGTCTGATATTTGCAGCTGCTGCTTTTGTTGGTTCTTTATCGTTCGGGGCTCTGATATTTGTGGGCACTATGTAGAATTATTGATACATCCAGATGCTAAGTTTGGTGAACAGGCCCTTTTCTAATTTCAATAGCTAATTATGATTTAGGAATGATGAGTGTACAAGAATCTAACTGGGTCAGCCTGTGACAGTTTGGCAAACAGTGGGGTGCTGCTGTCTTGTACAGAAGAATCTAACATTTTAGGTTCTCTCAAAAACATTTCCAGTCCTTGTGGTTACAGAAATAATCTTACAAATGTGAACTAAGTGTAAACCAGGGCAGTGACATCTGCCTGAGTCTGCAGGCAGCCTGAAACAACAGTTCTGAAAGGTTTGAGCTTTCCTTGTCCATGTGAACGTGGTGGGTAACTTTGGGAGCCTAATGCTCATACAGTTTATTTATCAATATTATTAATCCTGTCACTGCTGCTCAAAGCACACAAGAAAGAAGAAGGGCGTTGCAATGGGCCTGATTCTCCACTGCATTATTTCAGTTAGTGGTATTACACTCCTGTTAAAATGATGCGAAGTAGTGGAGAGTATGACCCAACATGCAAATCTGCACAATTTACTGGGAATGGTGTGTATTGTTTTTGTGTCTCGAGTTGGCAAGGTTTTGTTTGTGGGCAGCATTTGGCAGAGTGTTGACTTTTCATGTTTTTAATTTGCTCCCTGTGGGTTAACCTCCAGACGTTCATTTTTTAATAAACATCCAGAAGTTTGGCAGCTGATTAATTATGATGACGATGATGATGAATATTTATTTATTTGTATTACCAAAGCAAGTAGGAGCCCTAGTCCTGGATCGGGACCTCACTGTTCTTGGCATTGTACAAACAACAAAAAAGATGGGCTTATCTAAATCATAGAGAAAATGCTCAGATCTCTGTGGTTTGGAAATCTGGAAGTGCAGAGATACACAAAGAGAAAATGAACCAAACTTTCCTGAAAAGAGGTAACGCTTTCATATGGGTTTAATTTCAGTTTTTGACTAACGTTTGTGGGTTTGCTATTTCTGTGCTATTTCATTTATTGCCGCTCTTATATATGACCTGCATCAAGGAACTTCACAATACTTAAAAACTGACAAATTATGGTACAGGATAGTAACCAACTTTACTGCTCTCTTTCAGTGTTGAATGAAAGTAAACCTGGCTTCTGGTTTTAAATCTGTCTAAACACCAGAGAGCTAAAACCATTCTCAAGAGCAGTTCAAATGCAGCCTACCTCTTATTAGGACTCAGATTTCCTACTGTTGAAAAAATGCTGTTTCAGCTGAATTGTGTGGAACAGCAGTAGCACGCAACTGCTGATTAGGTTAACCACAAGGATGCGTTTCCTACGGAGATCGCAGGGGCTATCATCCAAACCCACGTTACTTAAACGCTATCCAGATTTGAATTGTTCAACTTTAAGCTGAACCTGGAAACAAGAATGATACAAACTTTAAAATAGCCTTGGTGTTTGTGAACTGTCAAGGGTTGTACATATGCACAATTATTTCAATATTTTTGAACTGTCTGGAATAGGGTGACCAGATGTCCCGATTTTATAGGGACAGTCTCGATTTTTGGTTCTTTTTCTTATATAGGCTCCTATTACCCTCCACCCCGTCCCGATTTTTCACATTTGCTGTCTCATCACCCTAGTCTGGACTAGCCTACACAGCAGGAAAACAGAATATAGTTAATAGGGGAGACTGAGTTGTAAAGGGATTTGGAACTTACACTTTTCAGAGTGGTGGAGGATCCACAGTGTGCTATGGAGCTTATTATCCAAGCAAAAGTAAAACCTGAACTACCCACTCAAAGGTGCCCTTTGTCAGCTTGCTTACCAAATGCATCTGGGGTTGATTTCAAAGGAAAATATTTATATCTTCCCATGACAAGGGATCTAAAGTACTACTGAAGCATCTAAATGATAGAGAGGTGACTCCTGATTATACTTTTCCTCTCCTTGTCTCAGTGCTCTTCCTAGACCAACCCATTCTCTACTTACGATTCCAGGTGAAATGTACTGGTTAATACAGTATGCCCTAGTGATAGAATATGCCCATCAGTAACTCAGAAAAGGAACTTGAACTGGATTCCAGAACTCACATCAAATGAGTTCAAGACATGCCCCCTTCCCCTTCTATTTTCAGAAGCAAGATCAATATCCATGGTCTTTGCTGGCCATAGACTGAAATCAGTGGAAGATGGTCTCTTTAGTGAAGTGTAGATCAGCCCTGTCCTTCAGTAATTCCATGCACAAACCCCATGCACATCAAAGTGCAGAAGGACTGCAGGCCCAAGTCCATCTCAGCCAGCTGGCTGGTCTACTGTTGGGAACCACAGGATACAGGGCCAGGTTTTCAGCTCTAAGTAACTACTACTGTTCTCTTGATGACTATTTGTATTCATTCATAAGGAAACTGTAACCTAGTGTTAAAAGTCATTATATAAATAAATTCAATAAACTCCAAGAAACTATTTGATTTTTAAAATGGGATGATTTCTACAGGCCATAAACATAGGCGGAGGTTATTCTCTCTCTTTACTCCAGTCTTACACTGGCGCAACTTCACTGCAGTCATCAGCTAAGACTAGAGAATGCAGTGATGAATCAGGCCCGGGTATCTGAAAACAGGCATAGGCCTTCCAGAAAACCCTCAGGTGCACATTGAAGAGTGTATACTTCCCTTACCAAGCAAAACCAGATCTGCTGTCCAGGACAAAAGGGGTGAGTGATGGCCGTCTGGAGAGTCTTAGCGGTGTTAGCCCCTCTTAAATCCTTAGATCAAGAGTACAAGGTGGATAACCATGCCCAGCACCATTGTAGGTGCTCAATGGCAGGGGAGAGTTCCTTATGGGTAATCCTTTCCCACTTGTGCACCTACAACCTGGCTCTAATTATGTCCAGGACAACAAAACATAAATCCTGATTGACATGAACCTAGTTCAGTAGATGACAGTAATTTTCACCTTCTCTCTAACTCTTCAAAAATGTCCCAGTAAAGCATTTGAATATTCTCCAGTACACTCCCGACCTACTTATATTCTTAATATGTTAATTTTTGTTTTTATTTCAGAACAAAACCAGCCTTTTAAAGAAAATTTTAACAGATTTCAAACCAGAAATCCTGCACTCCCCTGAGGCATTAAAAAATGCAAACTGAAGACTTCCCCTGTGTTGAGGTTATTACTTATTTCCTTCCAAAAACAGAAGAAGTGTTGCAACAGTTGTAATGCTCCAGCTCACTGGGCCAAGGAGGTGTTTTCTTTCTGCACACTCATTAACCATGGTGAGGAACTCAATAACTGTTCTAATTTCCTACTTTAAATGTTTTTCTTTCCTCCACTTTTCATTTTATGCCTTACCTTTACATAAGAGTATATTCCACCACTTACCTTGAGAGGCTAGTTGCTGTCAAACACAATAAAAGGAAAAGGAAAAGTGTTTGGAATCACAGTACCCTTAGTGTTGAAAATTGCAATTTTATTTCTAGAAATGAATTTAATCACTTAAAGCTTCCTTTGTCAGACCTGGATCAGGAATTGATAGGCTTTGAAGGCTGGCAAATATTTTCATTTGAACCTCTCAAATAAATATTTATGTTAGATATAATAAGGCAGTTACTCTATACTTCAAATTAAATACCAGCTGGTTATTAAACCTACTCTGAGAGTTAGTAGCTGTCTCAGATAGTCATAGTACCTACAATAAATGCTGATTATCTCATGGGTTCAGAGGTTCAAGCCTGGATAAGCATCTAAACTTTGGAATGTTTATCTGAACCTAACACCCCAAATTGGTGAGCTCCATCAGTCATTTGTTATAGCTTTAGGAGTCCTTGGTACTTTATCTGGCTCACAAATTGCTGTGTGAGTGGAGGCACATCACTTCATTTTTCCATGCCTCAGTTGCCTATTCTGCAAAATTCTTCTCTAGCGCACAAGGGATTTACGTAATCAGGATCAAATTTACAAAACTTGAAGTCAGATGTCTCCAGGCAAAAAATGTGTATGACAATTGTGGGTTCAATTAGCACAATGCTTATGCTAAGCACCTCACAATCTGTGTGCATGTATGTAGTCCCCTTACCCAATTTACACACATAATCACAAATAATCATGCATGCAATCATGGGTCTCAAAAGACTGGGACTTGGAAAACCTGAGCTCTCTTCCCATCTTTTCCACAGATTCTGTATGTGACACTGGGTCAATCAATCTCTCTATGCCTCAATTTTCTATCTGTAAAATAGAAACAACAATACTACCTGACCTCACAAGGGTGTTGATTGGTCTATGTGAGGTGGTCAGATACCATGGTAAAGAGCACCCTGGGAAAGCCAATAAATAAGTAATCCTGCCTGGGAACAGCATTGGTTCACATGAGCGAATCTCACTAAAAAATAGATTGCCCATTCTCTGTAAGCTCTGGAATTGCATGGCCAACCATGGTGTCATCCTTCAGTGCCAATGACATTCATTCTAGTCTCCAAGCACAGCAAGCTTACCCCATGATCCCCATAGTCAAAGATAGTCATGTACCTGCCACATTTCTCATCCACCCCACCCACCCCTGCAACCCCATTGCCACACACTCAGACTTCTTGAGACCCCATTATTGTGGTTGCTGCTCACCCAGAATAAAATTGTTCCCATTGCAAAGAAACTATATAAAGCCCTAAGCACCCTTTAGGGTTGCATTGGTGCAAAGGGCCCTCTGCATTGGACTCAATTTCATCCCCGGTCAATATATATATTGATAAATAAATTAATAATTATGACCCCAATGCACTTTTTGTGTCTGTTTTTAGAATCCACCCTGAGGTTATATGTCAGCAGTCTTTGCAAATCCTGTTTGGTTTTTTAAATAATGTATCATATTTGGGTAATTTCATGATCACAGTGGACACTTCAGAGCACATTTAACAGTGGGACGGTGACACTTCATAGGTGAAAAGGTCTTAGTATGTTCTTTTCCTCTAATAACCATTGATGATGGACCATTATCCCACCATGTTGCATGCCTTGTTGTGTCTTAATGCGTATACTTAACAAGATTAGTTATAAAAGCACAGCACAGTAGCTCCCTAATGAGGCGAGATCATTAATTTTGAAAGTCCCACTTTATCTTTTATTACTGCAATATCATCACATGCTGCCTTGGCAGAGCATGCAGAATGTAAACTAACAGGGTTGGGAAGATGAGACGAATTTGGTCATTTGTGAGGTGCTTTATTGATTTTAGAGTATTTATAACATTATTGATATGACATGTGTTAAAAGCTATTTTGTATTTTGTATACAGTGGTCACATAACAGCCCAAAATATCTAAGAGGAAATGGAAAGAAGTGGATTTGTTTGTAATACATTGCAGGGGGTGGGAGGTGTGGTCTACAGTCTTTACTCAGTCAAAATTCCCACTAAGTTCCCCAAGATCTGGCTGATTAGTATAACGAGTACATTTTCAAACCAGTCAATTTAAGATTCAGCCAATAATGGTCCCTCATGAACATGCAGAACCTCACTGAAGTCAAGGGCAGTCAAGCCAGAGCCACCTGCACACACGTACACATGAATAACTTTAAGCAGAGTAGTGCCACTGCACTCAATGGGACTATTCCCACGTGCGAGGTCAGGATGGAGGCTTCAGAAAGAGAAACGTATGTTTATGTGAATGAATCCATATGTCCTTCCTTTAAACAGGAAAGAAAATACCTTCTTCCTGCTGTTCCTGGAAGAGCAAACAGCAGTGTAGGAGCAGAAAGACACGTTCCCAAACTCTGAGCCAGCACATGGACTCAAGAAGTCAAAGAACAAGGAAACCAATCGGAACTTCCCACAAGCAAGTGACATTGCAACAATGTAACTAGTGACCCAGAAAAGTTACTTAAATTTAAGAGATGCTCACACAACTTCTTTTCATTCCTGAAATTTGGAGATTTTTTAACAGTGAGAAGACTATTCTGAAAGAGTAAATTAAATTATAGAAGCACCAAAGGAAGTTATAACAGAAGCCATATCCTTAGCATTGACAGATGAATGTAATATTTTCCTCTGTTCACCAAGATAATAAAACTGGAAGGGTACAAAGGCCACCAGGCACAAAATTAAGCTAGAATTGTAAGAAAAAGGTGGTGAAGGGGAGTAGCATTTTACTTCACTAAACAACTACTGTTAAAGTGTACCAGCACACATCCTCTAAAGAAACAATGCACCTATAATTATGTTAAATACAGTAAGTATTAATTATATCATTATTAGCAATCAAAATTTAATTTTCTTCTGTCACTTCTTGATATCTTAACTAAAGGCATATTTGCAATACTATTATAACAAGTTACAGTTATAGCAAGGGAACCACACTGCAATAATTCAGAAACATGTACACTTTCATATGAATATATCATGCCTAACTAATGAGATTGCTCATTTCATAACTTCAGTTCCATTTTTATTATTTCATAAAACTGGAAGTCCTTATCCATTTTATGAAAAACACCAAACCTTTGTGAAATTCATTAAATAAGCATAAAAAATTCATTAAACAAGTGAATTGCATTCATGGCTGCTTTGATGCAAATGCCCTTTAAGCAATGTAAAACTCCATATTGATTTAACCTTTCATGTTCTGATATTTCCATGCGGATATATATATAAAAAATCTTTATTCAAGGAATGAAATTAAGTGCCAATCCCTTGATCTCGAGCCAGTGTGAGGTAGATTGGTCAATTTAAATAGTCACTGCTGATCAGCAAACAGCTGAGTTTGTATTAAAGCAGAGCAGCAATAAGTTTTATGTAGCATTGCTGACAACTTAAAAAAATATATTATCCCCGGCCAATCAATATGATCCCTGAAATCTATTCTGTGGTCAACCATACATGGTTCATTTCAACTGAGCTAAATTATAGCGAGGCCATGCTCAGGGGCCGAAGTACAAGGGAGCAAAGAAACCTTCCCATCTAGGTGCCCCAGTAGGGTTTAGTGATCTTGCATTTCCTGAATTCCCATGCACTGCTCCTGGCGAGTGCTGACAGTGGAGTTAGCCTACTCAGAAAGCAGGACGGGAGCGAAGGCAAAGTCTTACCCATATTCCTTTCTGCACCAGCCAGCAGAGCTGACCGACCTGACCCACTCTGGCATTGCAGGAGCCTCTGCTGGAATTAAGCACATCTGCACTTCCGCTGCCATGAGCCTGCGGCTTTGCCGCTGCTATCTAGCCTTCTGCATTTAAAACTCCATTGCAACCACTATCATCCTCCATACCTACTACTTAACCAGAATATGATGAGATCAGTAACTATAGCAATTAGGCATGAGAAGTCACATTCTACATGCACTTCAAATACCTTACCCAGAAAGAGAGTAAACATGAAAAAGAAAATTACCTACAACAAATAAATGTGCCTCGCACCTGAGATTTGTATCCGATTCAAGACTGGGATTCTCACTGGCTAACACTGATGTTCCCGGCACTCTTATGTAAGAGAACAACTTATACATCAAGATTTTCCTAACATTCTTCTTGTTTGAATGGAGCAGACTGCAAGTAAAGGTGAGAGGGCTCACATTGGACATGAGTTGCACCATGATCATGAGGTTCATTTTAAGCCTCATGCCATGAGAGACCAAGTCTCTGATGACCCATAACTCCACGGGTGCCATTCACATAGATGCCAACTAGCCAGCTGCCAAAGCACAGTTTTAATCTAAGCTTGAGAGTAGTCCCAGCAAAGTGGCATGACACCAATGGGACTGTGAGCATGGTGCAAAGTTAGGTACCTTGCTGAACTGGGGCCTAAGTCAGGAAGATGTGAGAGATTAACATTGCCCTCACATAGACCCCTTTAAAAAAAAAACTAATTTTGGGGTGGTTCACTATTTGCATCAACGTGCTGCAGTGTAGTGGAATTCATTTTTTTTAATATGATCAGTGGTTTGTTATTATTGTATTTTCCATCTGGTGGCTGTATCCGAGAAAGCGTAGTCTAGCGATAAAATTGTATATACACTGCAGAAGCAGAAAGTCAATTGTCAGTCCCATGCCATCGATTTGTTCCTCCTTCTATGATCTGGGGTCCCTTGCACCACTGGGTCACCACCACTTCATGCAATACCAGTTTCCTGCCTGTGCCACCCACTCCCAAGACCAGGAAACATGCATCAATACCTGCTAGCCTTCCATGTGCCTCCCAGTCTGTGTCCTTCTTGGACCTTCACCTCCTCCTCAGGTACCTCCTTCCCAGACTCCTGTCTCACCATATTTCTCTGTCTCTCCACCTACCCTGACTCATCAGCTGGAGTCAGAAGGAGCTCAGTTTATATTTCTAACCATTTAAACTATAAAATGATAATCTTTACACATTAAAAAAAACTCTAACACTCATATTCCATCCCCAGAATATGCAAAACACCCTTCTTGTCAGCAAGGCCAGCCAACCAAAACAAATCTGGAGTTTCTAGGACAAGCAAGGAGTTCAAAAAAACATTCAAGTAGATTTTAGAAAAGAGACGGCAACATTTTTCAAAATATCATCATTTTAAAACACTCTTGTCTGATTTTTACCAAATGTCACAGAAAAAATACCTGGGAAGAGAGGTAGCAGGCAAAATTTCAGGAAGATGAGATTATTTCAGAGGTAGATAAAGGGAGCATTGAAAATTGGTTTTATAAATGACTTTCTTCATGGGGGGGGGCATATTTTATCAGCAAGCTGGAGGCAGGGAAATTACAAGAGTGAATGAATAGATGAAAAAAGTTTTTTGTTTATTTCCCTCCCTCCCAGCTTGCTGATAAAATATGCTTCCCATGAAGGACGTCTTTGATTGAACAAGCCCAAAACAGTACTTGAAGGCATTTAACTTAACCATTATTAGATTTTAGTTTAGGTCTCCCTTGATACTGTGGGCCAACGATAAGGCCGTAAGGTACCTCAGAGATACTTAAGTATAGACGGTCTTCAGAGACTACCTTTTCACCCAAGGCAAGATTTAAAAAGTAGCGTTGTGATAATTTAAAAAAAAAATCCTTGGGAGCTTTTTTCATGATTACTAATTTAACAGACAGAAATTCAACATGTTTTATTGATAGTTCTAATCGTAAATTTGCCTTCCGTACACACGGCTGCCGATGCCTAAAATAAGATGTGCGAGAACACATAATCTTGTGCCTAAGGCTTTTCAGGATAATACACAAAGAATCCTTGTGACAATTCAACCAAGATGTATTTAATGGAGAGCTGCTCCACAAAGGCAACTCCTTGAGATTTTGCTCTAAAGAGGAGTCTTTTTTTTTGCTTGTGCATTGCTATCAGCTTCACCATTCAAGCAGTCAGAAACTTGCAGCCGTTTTCATTTTTTCTGATTTGTTCACAAATTAAGTTATCATTAAAAAAAATCCTCCAATATAAGAACAATGGATTTTTCAACTTTACTTTCTGCCTGGAATTGGAGGATAACATGCAGCATACAGAGCATTCCTGTCTCGCAAGAATGTCTGAGATTTCAAACAATGTGTTCATCCTGAATTGGGATGAAGTGTCAGAATATCAACTATTTTCACAGCCAGAAACAAAAAGTTGGATTGAGTCCATCAAAATGTTTCATTTTGATCATTTCAACTGTTATTTCGATGTCAACTTTTTTTTTAACTATAAATTAACTTAAATTTCTAAACAAAAAGTCATTTCAAGCTGAAAAAATGGGATTTCATTTCAAAAATGTCAAAATGAGGGGTTACGGCATAACAGTAATAACAGTTTGAAATGATCAAAATGAAACATTTTGATTGACTCAATCCAACTTTTTGTTTCTGGCTGTGAAAATAGTTGATATTCTGACACTTCATCTCAATTCAGGATGAACACATTGTTTGAAATCTCAGACATTCTAGTAAGACAGGAATGCTCTGTATGCTGTATGTTATCCAAAAATTGTTCAAAATGGGAAATTCATTGAAAACAAACTTTTTGGTTTTGATGAATTACCATTTTTTGACCAAAAAAAATTTTAGTCAGAAAATTCCTGACCAGCTCTAATATTGAGAGTTTGCAGCCAAAAAAATAGTTCATACTGCACCACTCATTTTAAATGATATTTATAGGAAAGAGTCACAGAAGTTATTTTTGTAAAAAGAAGGATTACTGTCAAGTACTATGCCAGGGTAAATGAATCGAGCACACTGCATAGTAAAAAATCAGTGGGTTGAAGTGAATGGAATTACACGAATGTATACCAGCTGTGGACCTGACCTAGAATCATTAAAAGCTGCATCCAATAATCTCAATGTGAATATCATATTATAATTAAACATATGTATTTTCTTCATTAATGCATATAACTGCATCATCCTGTTTTTTTCTTTTGTACCTGGTCCTTATCAGATCTCCCATCAGTGTAGAATCGATTGCAGCTGCAAAAAATTGGTTCTCTTTAGTATTTGTAAATGTAGTTTTATGCATTCTTCTGCTATGTTATAGACTAATAGATATGCTTCTATTTAAATAAATTTCACTTGTGAAGAAAATTAGTTTGGTTTAGCTAGAGCATCTAGTCAGTGTTACATTGGGCTAGAAACTTGTTATCTTTTGCTACTATATCATGTGCAATTTTCATGTTCAAAGGCTAGTTAAATTATTTACACTATACTTCATATATCATGTACAACACTTGCCTTGACAAGAAGAACAACAGCAACTATGAAGTCAGTCCCCTTCAGAATAATAATATTTAATGCCATTCTTTGCAAAGAATAGCTCGAAACTTCAGATCGAAGTCCCCAGGAAAGTGGGAAAACTTGGATTTGAATTGAGTTCTGGGTCTGAACTTCTGAGCCTCAGTGCACGTATAAGTCTTTGGAACATTACTCATTAGTTATAGAATAGTTTAATGCCCTGAGTATCACAATGCAATACAGTGAGCAAGTTTCTACTACAAATGCACTGCAAGTTGTAAGCGTCTGTAAGACTATAACACTGTATCATAAGCTAAAGCCTGTATTACAGAATATGATCCTCCTGGAAGCTTTGTAACAATTTTACTATCCTATTCCACTAATTTACATTGTGCAATGTGTGTTTCATCATAGTAACACTCACTTTTATTCACAAGTTGATTTCCTCCATGTCATATTAATCGGGAACTCAACTGAATCACAGCTTCTATGTTCAATAGCTACCGAAAAGAAGGGATTAACCAAGAAGCGGTGCTGAAAAATTGAGTGGTAATTGTGTGTCTCAGAGGGATGACCCCACCACAGACACACAAAAAGCCTGAAAACAGGACCCCTTAAATGATCACTTTCATGAAACAAGCACTGCATGAAATAAGCTCTTGTATGAAACAAAATCACCAGTTCATTTGAGAAACACACACACTTTTTTAATCTTAATTTTAACGTTAATTTAGCAATTAGGAAAGGACTGGAAACTAAAGTCTTCTAAATATAGCCACAAGGTAGGGATGGTATTAGACCATTGGCTTCCCCACATTGTGCCATAACACTGTTCTGCAGAAGCCTCTTTTTCACGTGCAGAAAGCAGCTCACTTTCTATGCTCATAGGCCTGTCTTGTGAAACCACCAATTAGTAACAGTGATGGTGGTATGGACAGTACGAGAAGTTTTCACACCTGTCCACAAGGTATGTGATTGAGGTTACCAAGTAATTTCACACAAGCTACTGAACATCTTTCAGGTAATGACGACTTTTGGTCAATAATAACTGGTCCAGGATTTGAAAGAGTAGCCTGGAGATTAAAGACTTTGTATCCTATTGACTATCCATTAAACCATCTAATCTGCACATTTACTCTTTCTCCATTTTGCAGTTTCAAGAAATGTATCTTTATTGTTAAAAGTTCAGGATTGTTTAACAGAATAAAGGTCTTTTCTCCTAAACCATGACTCAGACCTCAGGTTTGGAAGCATATAATTTATTCCTACTTAGCAACAGGGATCACTGTTTGATGTTTTTCTGCAGTATTATGATAACTTTATATCGTACAACATCTTTCACCTAAATTCCAAAGTGCTTTACAAACTGATTTACACACTGTACATATAAGAACCCCTTCACTCACTACTGAAATAATCTATCTCCAATTTCACAGCTATTTAATACTGTACAGCAACACTGTAAAAAATAGAAAAGTCATTTGAAAAGTCATCCAACTGAAACTGCAAGGTGGGTGATTAGCTGGACAATTATCTGATTTAAAATACGGCTAATACACCTAGACTAATGCTGCTGTCTTGTGAAAAGTACCGTGGGATGTTTCAGTAGTGAGCAAGTCCTTACCTTCACTTCTCATTGCAAACATGGGACCATCAGCAGTACAGGGCACTCTAGTGTAGTGCCAGGACATGTTTTCAGTACTGATTTAGAAAGAAGAGTGCCACCTACATATCAATACTACCATTTCTTGGTGTATATTGGTTTTTCTTGAAAGTGTGCCACTAAAGTGTTGACCATGTCAGGTTGTCTGGAGTGGCTCATGACCATGACTGCCAACCTCAGGGAAAGCTGTTAAGACACAGGGCAAAAACCCAAACTAGTTGTGTGTTTGGTAATTAACTTTCAGCAACCAAGTATCAAGTGTGAATCCTCAAACATTACAACAGCCTTAACATGGAGTCACAGACAGTCCCCGTGGGTACTCCAGTCTATCTCGCCATCTAGGCAAGCCTGCCTTTGTAACAGATGGTTAATCCCAGTCCCAAAGGACCAATCATTTACCCCAGGTCAATTTAACCTCAGGCCTCTCACCAAAGACAATGCTTGTAACCAATCCTACAATAAACTAACTAAAGATTAGCTGAGAAAAAAGACATGAGAGTTATGAAATTATAGCTGGTAAACGTACATACGCAAATGAGTTACAGTCTTAGGTTTCAAAAGATAAGAGGAGCTGTTGTAACATGCAAGCTCTCTATGTCCTTTAGGGAGTGCTTCTCGAAGTCGGCCGCTGCTTGTTCAGGGAAAGCCCAGGCCAGCGGGAGCTGCTGGAAGCGGCGGCCAGTAGGTCCCTCGGGCCCGCACCGCTTCCAGCAGCTCCCATTGGCCCGGAGCAGCAAACTGCAGCCAGTGGGAGCCATGATCGGCTGAACCTGTGGATGCGGCAGGTAAACAAACTGGCCCGGGCCGCCAGGGGCTTTCCCTGTACAAGCAGTGGCCTGACTTTGAGAAGCACTGCTTTAAGACTAACCTAAGCTAAGCAGCCTGGAGATTCCTTGCTTAAGCTTGCCCTCTCCAAATTTCAGACAGACAATCTCGTGATACAGTTCCTTCTGGTCAGGCATTTTTAATTCCCTTCCCCCAGCATTCAAACTGGTGGAATAAGTCTCAGTGCCTGTCTCTGCTTCACGGATGGGGATGGAGGTGTGGGAGGCAAGCCACAAAGTCTTTCTCCTGTGATATTTCACGATGGTTCATTTGGTTTCAATGGGCCTTCTAGTGTGTCGGACTAGCACTTTACATGAATTAACGCTTCTTGGGTGAGTTACACAGTTACAGTTACCATGCAAAGACTCAATATCACTTTTTACCATGGGATACAGCTGTTATAACTGAGATCAATACATGCAGCATCCTACAAGTCTTTCATAAAGTCTAAACACTGAGCACATTCTTATCAATTTAACATCTGTTTTAACAGTGCTAACACAGAGGTGAGCTAGACTGGTTTCCGGCTATGCATATGTCAGTGTTCAGTGAGGCCTGGGCATGACCTGGTACCTCATCTACCGGCATCACAGATCAGACAATCTCTGACAAGATTACAGCTCCAAGTGTATTAACAGTATTGCCACAATAATCACAAACACAGATGTTTGCACATTCTTTTAACCTTATTCAAAGTTATCATTATATATGACTTGTATTATGGAAGTGTCTAGTGACACCAATCAACTATCAGGGTCCCTTTGGGCTCAGCACTGTACAGTCACGCAGTATAAAGACCATCACCACCCTTAGGAGTTCCCATTCCGGGTTATATCATATCCTTTGTCTTTTACTTCACTGAAAGCGATCATTGCTATTTATATAGTCACTAGAGAAAAACATGTTCTAAAATGAGCTGCTTTGGGGTGAAACAAGAGCAAATTGGTTATATTTCACATCATTTGAGGTAGGTGGACTCTGATGCTTGTAAATGCTTTATTAATATATTCATGTTAGGTTATTGTGTTCAGTTCGCCCATTTAATGTCTGCAGCCCCAATTCCGAGTGGTGCTTAAGTACATGTCTAACATTACACATGTGAGTAGTTCCTCCAATGCGATTACTCACATGCCGCCAATTAGACAGATACTTAAGCACTTTGCTGAATCGGGGCCTGTATGTTCTGGTACACATCTTCCATTTCAGCCCTTATTATTGCATTGGTCTAGTGAATTGATTCATAGACTTTGAGAAATAATTTTAAAAATCACTAGTCAGATCAAATTTCATAGCCTCATCACAGATCAGCAAGTTCTGAGACCTCATTACCACTTTGTTCCATATACCAATAGCAATGGGCAACTAAACTAATTTTCCACTACTGAGAATCATAGAATACCAGGGTTAGAAGGGACCTCAGGAGGTCATCTAGTCCAACCCCCTGCTCAAAGCAGGACCAATCCCCAGACACATTTTTACCCCAGTTCCCTAAATGGCCCCCTCAAGGATCGAGCTCACAACTGTGGGTTTAGCAGGTCAATGCTGAAACCACTGAGCTATCCCTCCCCCCCCTAAATAATTGGAGCTATACCTATGTTCTAGAACTTGAAAGGTCATTGAGTTCAGCCCCCTGCCTTCACTAGCAGGCCCAAGTACTGATTTTTGCCCCAGATCCCTATGTGGCCCCCTCAAGGATTGAACACACAACCCTGGGTTTAGCAGGCCAATGCTCAAACCACTGAGCTATCCCTCCCTCCATAATATGGAATATTATGGAATAATATGGAATATTATGGAATAATATTGGAATATGATCAATGCAGTTCTTAGTGGTATTTTAGCTCTGGCCATGCCATACTTTTCTTTGCGTGCCATTCTAATAGCAGAAAAAAATTATATCAGATTTAGGACATACATGATGATCTAACTATTGGGTATAAAGTAAATTAATTCCAATTATATAAATGGGTAAATTAAGAAATGAGTTATTTAAAGTACAAACAGGTTATAATGTAGCCACAAACACACAAACAACATCACAGAAATTCTTCAATTTCATTTCTTGCCTTGTGTGCTCATTGATGTGCCATATGTTGTTGCAAGTGCTATGAAAATATCATAAGAAGATCATAATTATAAGGTTTGTTGAATTATAGAGTAAAGAAAGAAGCCACTTATTTATATTTAAATACGTACACTGGTAATTGAAATGTCACATGCTTCTCTGTTCTTGACTCCAGAAAAATATTTATCTACCAGCAGTTTGATGTGCTTTTCAACAATGGGCTGGATTCATGAAAGGGAGTTGCTATTTACATGAATCTCGCTTTTATTTTTTTCTCCTGATTTATGAATTCAAATGGTGTTTCATAAAGTGCTCAGGGCCTAGTAATAAATGTATCGTGATGATGAGCTTATGATGATACAAATAGCATCACTACTAAATGAGTGTTCAGTAGTTCTTGGGCCACATCTATAGGAGAATGTTACACTAGTTTAACTAAATCAATTTTAAATTGACTTAATTTAACTGAATCAATTTTAAATTGACTTAGTTAAACTGATGCAAATCCTTCTTGTAGATGCACTTAAACTGGTTTAACTCCTGCTTTAATAAGTTACCAACATAAATCAAACTGATTTAAACAAAGTTAAACCAGTTTAAGTACATCTACATAAGGGTTTTTCATTGGCCTAAATCGATTTAAACTAATGTCACTCTTGTCTTATAGACAAGGCCTTGCGGGCAGTGTTCATCCACACTTGCCTAAAGAAAAACACCTATCTCGCTCCTCATTTGAAACTAGACAGCCCCCAGTCCTGCAACAATGCAGACAAAATCCTGTGTAGCATATAGCCCCACTGAAGTTAATGAAACTGTGAGCAAGTAAAAGGGTCCTCCCACATAAAGCTCATTGCAGGACTGAGGCCTGAAGTTTGACACAGTTTTTTCCTTACATTGACCTGCACAAGAAGTCTCTGTGGGGCTTAGTTCAACCTAGCAAGCTTGTTTTTACTTTAAAATGATCGCATTTTAACTTATTGTTTTATCATCCTAAAGATACAGCCAAATATTATTTAAGTGGTGAAATGCGAGGTGAAAAAAAAATCCTGTCAGGGCAAGTGGACTTCTGTTGGCGAATAGTTGGAAGTCAATTAGGCTGTTTGCTTATAGGCCAGCCTCTTACAGCACTGGATGGGAGGTTGGACTGCATGGGAATCAGGACCAAATGATTTCCGTGTGTGACTTAGTGTCTCTGTGGGGTACTACTTGGATTACATGCATCTGTGGGAACACATGAATGAATACTGAGGTTCTGCTTAGGTTTGCTCCAGGGTTTTTTAGCCTTAAAACAATGTTTGTTGTGTTTTGATGGGAATATTTCTATCAGCAGAGATTAGTGCTATTAAAACTCCAAGGTGGTTAAATATTAGTGTAGAGACAATTCTGCTTGTAGTGATTTAAAGTTCTGTATTTTTAATATTTGCTGGTAAAGAGAACTACCAAACATTTGGTATAATTGACCTTTACTTATCTGTAGAAGGGATTTCTCTGGAGAAAAGCCCCATTGCTGTTGCAGCACAGTTGGGGCTAGGATTTCCCTAAGGGTGGGGTCTCTCTTATATTAGGGGCTGGAAGAATGGTTTCGCCTATAGGAAGGCCAAGACCCCCCTCCTCCCCAATGGCTGGAACTATCAAAAGGGTCAGGGGGAGACTTGCAAGAGCAAAGGGTAGAATAAGGATACTGAAAGGAGAAGAGCTTAGGATAAGAGAGAAGATCCTCTCATGGATCAATAACTGGTTAAAAGATAGGAAACAAAGGGTAGGAATATATGTTCAGTTTTCAGAATGGAGAGCGGTAAATAGTGATGATAGAGATCTGTACTGGGACCAGTCCTATTCAACTTATTCATACATGATCTGGAAAAAACGAGTAAACGGTGAGGTGATAAAGTTTACAGGTGATACAAAATTACTCAAGATAATGAAGTCCAAAACAGACTGCCAAGTTACAGAGCGATCTCACAAAACTGGGTTACTGGGCAACAAAATGGTAAATGACATTCAATGTTGATAAATGCAAAGTAATGCACATTGGAAAACATAATCCCAACTACGCATACAAAATGATTGGGTCTAAATTAGTTGTTACGCTCAAGAATGATTCCAATATCTCTTTCATAGGGACCATTGTGATCATCTGAAGGCCAAAGAACTTCACCTACCCACTCCTGTAATAGACCCCTAACCTCTGGCTCAGTTACTGAAGTCCTCAAATCACGATTTAAAGACTTCAAGTTACCGAGAAACCACCATTTACACTAGCTTTCCTTGCTGATCTCTCTCATATTCAATTCCTTGTAGGCTTTCTGCTTTCTCTTAATAACCTGTTTGAGATGTTTGCTGATCCAGTTTGGTATGCAACCCTTCCATACAATTTTTCCCCTTGCTTGGGATTCAAGCTTCAAATACTTCAAGTCAAAGTTGCAGAAACTAATTCCAAGCCTCCTCCACGTTCAGATCCTTGAGTTCTTCAGCCCAGTCCACTTCCCTAACTAATTCCCTAATTTTTTTTTAAAAATTGCCCTTTTGAAATTAAGGACCTTAGTTGCAGACCTATTTTTGTTTATCCTTCCATTTAGTTTAAACTAAATTAGTTCATGATCACTCAAATCAAGGTTTTCCCTTACAACTAGTTCTTCTATAAGGCCCTCAGTGCTCACCAACACTAAATCTAAAATGCCATCATCTCTTGTTGGTTTGATGGCTATTTGGTGAAGAAATCTGTCAGTTATCTCATCCAGTAAAAGCTGGGCCCTACCATTATTAGTAGCACTTGTCCTCCAATCTATATCTTGGAAATTAAAGTCTCTCGTAATCACACAATACCCAGAAGTATTTATTTCATTAAAATATTAAAGAAGTCTCAATCCATATCCAGATTGGATCCTCGGGGTCTGTAGCACTATCCCAGGGCAGCTTCCAGCACCTTTCTTCCCCCAAGTGATTTTGCCTCAAATAAACTCTCTTTTATCCATTTCATCACTTCTAATTTCTTTATAGTTTACCTCATCATGAATATACCATTCTACTTTACCACCTTTACCTTTATTTCTCTCTTTCCCAATGTCATACCCTTCAAAACCTGTTCTGCAGTCATGACAACTATTCCACCATGTTTCTGTTATCTCTGTAATATCTGGTTTCACTTCTGCACCAATAGTTCTAGTTCCTCGATTTTGTTACCCAGGCTCCTTGCATTTGTGAACAGACACCTTAGTTGTTTCTGATTGGCTTCTCCCAGATTCCTCACCCAATTCAGTACAGTCATTCTACTGCCAAGTATCACCTACCTGACCGTTAATGTAATTGGTATTGTGGATTGTTCTCTGAAAACATCCGCTCAATCTGCAGCATCGGCCAAAAAGGCAAACAAAATATTAGGAACCATTAGGAAAGGACTAGATAATAAAAACAGAAAATATCAAAATGCCATTATATAAATCCATGGTACACTCACACCTTGTATGTTGTGTGCAGTTCTGGTCACCTCATCTCCAAAAAGTTATATTACAACTGAAAAAGGTACAGTGAAGGGCAACATAAGGATTAAGGATATGGAACAGTTTCCATAGAAGGAGAGATTAAAAAGACAGACTATCCAGCTTGAAAGAGGTGACTAGGGGAGATAGGATAGAGATCTATAAAATCATGAATAGTGTGGGGAAAGCAGATAAGGAAGTGCTATTTACCCCTTCACATGACACAAGAAGCAAGGGTTACCCAATGAAATGAATAGGCAGCAGGTTTAAAACAAACAAAAGGAAGTACTTCTTCACACAACACACAGTCTACCTGTGGAACTAGTTGCAAGGGGATGTTGTGAAGGTCAAAAGTATAACTGGAAATAAAAAAAGAATTAGATAGGTCCATCAATGGCTATTAGATAAGGTCAGTAATGCAACCCCCATGCACTGGAAATCCCTAGGCCTCTGACTGCCAGATGCTGGGATAACAGGGAATGAATCTTTTCATGATTGCCCTGTTCTGTTCATTCCTTTTGAAGCATCTGGCTTTGGCCACTTTCGGAAGACAGTGGGCAAGATGGACCATTGGTCTGACCCAGTATGGCCATTCGTATGTAGTAAAATTCTCATTGGCTTAAATGGAAGCAGCATTAGGCCAATGCTGAGCACTTTGGAAAAATCTTATCCAGAAGTTTCCTTACACTTACTGCTGACCCCTGTGACATGGGCAACTTCCTGCCGTCTATGCATGGGAATCTCTCACTGAAGTCAATGGAAGGATTGTATAAATAACCTGAGGCTTGCTTGACTATTGATGGATCTGGTAAGAAAACTGGATATTATACTAAAACTATGCTGAAAGATTCCAAGTCAGAAAGACTCTCAGAAGCAAGTGTTTATCAAGAAAGGAAGAACTACCACGATAGTCATCTCCTAAAAATATATGACATGTTCAGTGGTTACATTAAATACTTGTACTAATACACTATTAAAAATGATATTATGTGGAGGCCCCATGCCAGCTGTCAGATAGATGATGTTCTTCCATTCCATCAGTGTTTGATCATTTTCCTCTGAGTAATGCATCAGATACATTTGTGGATACCAGATCACTTCATATTGAGTGCTATTACTTGTAGCGAAGGGTGGATCCACCCTCTTCTCCCACTTTTTGTGTTCCACTGCACTGTCCAGGTCTGGTTCAAATAGAAAGCAGCAATGCTGAATTAAATGGAAAGCAGCTATTGCTGCAGGACCAAACATTTTGTCTGACCAGAAATAGAAAGATCATGAAACCATTTGTTTCTGTGATATTTTCAGGCTATTTTACAGTCCCAAGCTGCAATGATCTCTGCCAGGCATAGGGGGTCTTCCTGGGTGGAGCTCATTGCAAGATCAAGGCTTTAGGTATTTATCCAGACCCAACTTCTACACATTTTCTTGTCCCTCTGCCACTGATTGCCTTAACATTGCTTTTGTTCTGATGTTTGCCTTACCCTTCCATCCTGCTTCAGTAATTAGCCCCTACTAGCCGACATATATTATGCAGTGATCTTTGCATTATTTGCATTAACCCAGCACCTATATGCAATATTCGACCATCTCTATAGCTAGTTCAATACTATTCACTGATTAACTCAGTGAATGTACAGCTGCAAATTTCATTAAATAAATTTGATATATGTTTTTCCCTTGTATACAAGTTCCATCTAGGATTAAGCCCACTACTCTCATTCACCTGCTTTCCCACTGGAGTCCCCAAATCATTCCTTTCTTTTCTCCTTAATTTGTAATAGCATCAAAAAGAAAACATTGAGAGGAAAGAAAACATGAAGGGTTTGAAGAGTTGCTGAAAGTTGGTGATGTTTCACCATTAAATGTTTAGGGAAAAATACTTTTTTTTGCCAACATAAATATAACTCCCTACAATGAAACATATCAAACAGCTATACAGATTAGTGAAAAGGATTTTGTTAGGCAGTTGCATTTACTCTAGAATTATGTTGGTTTAACTGTGGGAATGCATACTGCAGCATCAGGATGGAAAGACCCAAATCGCATAGCTATAATAGTGCCTCTTAAGCAATGGGTCAGTAAACAGCATAATGAAATGTGACAGTAACTTCATTTGTAAAATATACAATAAAGCTATTAGGGCAAAAGTGTTAATAGAAAGGTCAATATTTGCATAATTGCATTGACTTTAAGGATGTCGTTCACAATTGACCTTACAATGACTCTCATTGATGTAAGTCACAATTGGCCATGCTGTTATGACAATGTGATGTGCTGACCTGAGCCGCAGTTAACAGTCATGCTGATTCAGAAACCCAAATTCAACTTTCTTGGACTGAGACATATCATGGATTTGTGATACTGGACATTGCGGGGAGAGAGGGAATAATATGGTATATGGTATAAATTCAATCATATATTTTCCATAGCTATTTTTTTCTCACACTCTCCAAGTAACCCCAATTTCCTCCTTATTTCCCTCTTGCTCTCAAAGACTTTTATGAAGGCCCAGAAAGATTAATAGGTACCCTGCATCAAAGATGCTGGGAACAGACAGGAAAAGAGGGCAATGGTGATGCCATGAGAAGGATGAGTGACAAATTGCATTGGAACTTCTACCAAAGGAAGGTCTCCTCTTTTACGCTACAGGGGCATTCTTAGGACAACTTGCTTGGACCATCATTCTAGGATTTACTGACATCATATTTAGAGATGGTGATATTTACAAGCTTTGGACCTTGACGTTTGCACGTGACAACATCCATTCATTTTAGATGGAGTTGATTGTGCCTAGGCTTGGTGTAGTGTTTGGGCCTTTGGGATGCAGTATTTTTATTCAATAAAACATGTTCACTTCAAAATCAGCTCAATACTGACTTTCAAATGTTTACTTATTTATTTAGGTGGGTTTTTTTGGGAGCTGAAGGGATCAGGGTGACAAAAAGAGGCAATAGTTTCCACTACAGCACTGAACCATTTCACCTATTTTTATGTGGTCATTTGGGATATATTAAAAAGCACATTCTACTCTACTGCTGCTGATGGGTACGCTGTGTGTGGAAGAAAGGAAAATGTGCCCCTTACAGTTATACATTGAAAGACAATATTGTCCCAGAGGGTTTTTTTTGGTTTTGTTTTGTTTGTAAGTATCATTGTACTCTAAATGTACGAATTCACTGAAGAATTTAGTAAGAATATTTCCTATCCACACCTCACACAACAGTAGCTGAGTCCATCTGGGAGGTTATCCCGTCTTCTGTGGAGGTTATTAGTTGCATCACTCACTAGAGACTAATTTCCACAATAGCATTGCTGTCAGCTATTCTTTCAGCACAGGCCAAAAGGGTTAGAACAGGAGCAACATGGACAAAATTGCATATGTATGAAGGACCAAGAAGATGCATGTGGGTGCAGAGGTGTGTGGGGAAACATTTTTATTGAAAAGCATTGTAACAAACTAAATGAAAAGGGATGAGCAGCACAAAAATAGTGCAAGGAATTTGGACAGAGGTTATACCAGTGTTGCTGAATGTCTTGTGTATACTGATTTATACAGTTTCATGAATGGCTTTGCATTCTCGAAGCCACATTGGCTGTCCACAGTCATGTGAAGAATGAATCTTCCTTCTTCACTTAGGGCTTGGTCTGTGACATGCTGAATGTTCTCAATGGCCATTAGCTGCAGTGGGATCTAAGAGCACGCTGCCCCTCACAAGATCCATCCCAATTGTGATACACTAACTAGGTATTGGCCCGCATTGTAAAGTAGGATTTTTAAATACCAAAATGAGGCATCCTTAGTTCATATAAAAATGAACTTGGCTACATCAGAGCCTTTTGTGTGTCTTGACAGCACTATTTACTATAATGATTAGGAATATTATTCCTAGGACTAAACCCAAAAACTCATTTAACGTCTTGCGTGTAAATCTCTCAGGTTAAATCCGATTTCCATCAGAATTCTTTCTCCATCAGCTGTCCCAAAAATCAGCCGTTGCAGCTCTTACCACTCTAACATCTAGTATGATATATACCATCATTGTACAATGCTCTTTTCTCTGTCTCCATCATCTCTAGAACACCAGATTCTCATACAAGTGAGTATAAGGAAATGGACATCCAAGCTGCACCTGCTAGCCCATGTCAGATCATTCTGGTTGCCGCAAAAGCCATTTCTAGTCTTTTTTATGGATTAAATCCCAAACATTTTCCTTGGATCCTGCTTTCCTTACACAACAAAGCCACAACTGGCAATTCAATTCAATTTATTCCTGAGTAAGGACAGACTAAAAATGGAGTGAGAAGTTCAGAATCTGGCCCATTTGTTTTAAAAGCAGTGGTTTAACTCTTCACTACGCCCCTTTCTCCCCATCTAACCACACCAAGGAAATTGCTTCTGCATTATTTTGCCCAGGTTTTTTTAACCTAATTAACCAATAAAATAAAAATCCCATTCCTAACTATAATTCTGTTAAATGCATTGTTGGTGCTAAATGTTTCCTCTTCTGCAGTATTGCAAGGGAAAATCTGTGTGATTATATAGTCTGTGTATGATATGGTGATGCTTGAAAAATGTACAGGCCCCAAAATGAGACTACCTTAATTTTAAAAGTCCTGCCAATTTAGGTTGTGAGTGATAACGATCCAATTAGGCTGCATCCTAATCTCCATTGGTGAACACCACATATCCACCACATGATTTGATATAATTCACAATCTTGTCTCAAGGGAGGCTCTGAATAGCTAGGATGCTAGGTTACAGGCGGGGTGCCTCGCTAAGGCTGTGAATGAAGTCTGCTTGAACTGTGCTTATTAGTCCCTCACTTTCAGGACCATTAATATGTCACTCACACATTTTTCATTAAAACGTCTAAAAGTCTGTCTCAAAAATGCAAACTATAGTCCTTAGAGCCAATACCACCCCTTGTTCAGTCAGGATAAGCTTGTGCTCTCCACTTCCATGTGGCCCTCAGCCTTAGAGAATAAAAAAATAAATAAAAAAGAAACTGTTCCACTAATTATCCAAACAGCTTGGCCAGATGCATAGCTGTACATGCTACAGGATCCTGGGAACCCTGCCTGCTCATTAGGGTCCTGTTGAATGAGTATGTTGATAGACAAATTCCACCAATTTACAAATACCATATTTTCCTCTGTGTGAATTTCAGTGTTTGTGACAGGCACCAGATTCTAAGCCCTGGGCTCTGAAGCCTCTTTAGAATAGACAGTGGGAGTGTAAGCTTCTCCACTGGGCCTGTCTGCAATGAAGGTTACATCATGTTAGAACGTGTGTTAACTAGTACAGTGTTCAATATGACTTAGCACTCAGCATAAGCAAGTTATGTCAGATTTAACATCACATGAGCTGGTTGTGGAGGCCCCTAGGACTAACTACGGACGAGCTAACATAGCATTAAACACAACAGTTCCTATCTACCTCGAGGGTGAAATCCTGGTCCCATTGGACTCAAAGGCAAAACTCCTGTTGATTTCAATGGGGTCAGGATTTCATCCTGAGTGTTCAACATCATGTTAGTTAACATGTGCCCTAGCATGATGTAGTTTCCAAGTGTACACTAGGCCTGGATGTGAGAGGACAGTTTACTCCCAATGACCCACTTGATCTTTGGCTTCATTGCCAAGTGGAAAGTCAGTTCTGATAGTGCTTGGTATTACAACTGTCTACTTGGAACTGGACTAAGGCAATCAAACTCCTATCACATAGCCATCAACCAACCACAAGATGGTAACATCCACTCACCATTGACCTAATCTGGATTTAAACCCATAATACTAGCTGAGGTATGTTTGTGGCATAATTATTTCCACTGTATTCTAACACAGAAACTTCAGAATGTAACTTTCCTACAACAGTCCTTTTAAGACACGCACTCAAATAGGAAAGGCACTTCCAGTGCTGTTGTCAGCTCATATTATCAGTGGGATAGTACATTACATTCTGTTTTATTTATGCACAGATTGTGTACACTAACTTATTCACATGCATACGAAGAGCTGCTTTTTGACTGAGCTGACAAAGGAAGCCATTCAGAGAGTGACATTAGAGAAACATAAGTCAGTGATTGCAATGGTGTGCAAGAGGAACTTCAGCTCATCAATCTATGCAATAAATCTCCAGTCACCCCCAGACAATCTATGAATGTGTTGGTCGGAGGGAAGGAGGAAAACACTGAAAATCCTTTTAACTTAAACGTTGGGCCAGATCACTTCCTTCCTCGAGAAACAGGCCTATAGTGAAGTGAGGAAGGGTCTAAAAGGAAGAACAGTGCTCACCCTCTCCAAATAGGTGCAGGGCAATTAACGGAGGTTCATTAACTGCTGGACAGGTGAGGCGGTGAAGGGAAAAGAAAATTCTGACGTTCCCTTCCTGGAGATTCCTCCAAATTTCTCCACAGAATCAGCAAGAGTTCTGTTCACAGATCATGAGGGATTCATTGGAGGTGCAGGGCTATGCACATGGAGAGCCTGGGCCTCTGCACCAGCTCTGAGGCACCCTACCCTCCCTGTGAGCTCGCTGGCAGGGCAGCTCCCCTGGTATGGTCATTTTAGGGATTCAACCACCTGTCTAGAGCCTCATTTAAGATGTAGAGGAGGCTTCCAGAGTGCAGCGGGGGCTTCGAACAAAAATTGCCATATATCCAGTTGCTGTTTTGGAAATTTGGCAGAGTTGACAATGCACATCCTTCTGCCCTCCTCCTTCCATCACCTTCTTTGACACTCACACATCACAGGACCCTCAGAGTTTTCTATGGGGCCAAAGGTGGGGAAGAAACGGTAGGCCCATCACGAGAAATTTGGGGCCTGGTAGTGAGCTTTACTCGGCAGGCCTAATGGTCAGGCCACAGCCAAACAATCTCTCCAAGCCTTGCAGTTGCTTTTCCGAGCAGTCCAGGGGCCCAGCAGCCAAGCTGCAGTTCATCGCCCCTCTCTCTCCCCGACCAGTCCTCTGGGACCTCTCCAGAGGCCAAGGAAAGGGAAATATAGGAGGACCTAGGTCCTCCCTCTCCACCAGTTCCCAGATCAGGGCCCAAGGGGAGAGAGGCAAGGAGTGAATCAATCTCTTCTGGCTGCCATTCCCATCTTCTCTATTTTCCCTTGCAGCCAGTCTCTCCTCCATGCTCCCCTGTGCCAGACTACCAGAACTTTTTTAAGCAGGTCCACCATAGGAAGCATGCCCTGCAGCTCCTGAGGCACAGGGTCTTCTCAGCCCAATGTTGTTCCACCACTTTTTTTACCTTATTGGGGGGGGTCTGGAAACCCCCATCACGGGCCCCGGGACAACATGTTCGCTGTGGCCACACCCACTTCCATTTCACCCCAATTTTACCACAGTTACAGATGTTTTGGGGGCCTCCCTGAGCTTGTCCCCCTTTCCCTGACTCATCAGCCCTGGGTGGGGGGTGACAATGTTAGAGACACAGCAAACCTGCCCCATTGTGAAGATGGAGGGGATCCACATTTGCAAGGTGTCTCGTCCACATTTATCTTAGTGCAGGGGTTCTCAGCCTTTTTCTTTCTGAGGCCCCCCCAACATGCTATAAAAACTCCACGGCCCACCTATGTCACAATAACTGGTTTTCTGCATATAAAAGCCAGGGCCGGCATTAGGGGATAGCAAGCAGGGCAATTGCCTGGGGCCCCATTCAACAGGGCCCCCCTGTGAAGCTACGTTGCTCAGGCTTTGGATTCAGCCCCAGGTGACAGGGCTCAGGGCCCTGGGATTCAGCCCCATGCAGTGATACTTCGACTTTCTGTCCTGGGCCCCACGGAGTCTAATGCTGACCATGCTTGGAGGACCCTCTGAAACCTGCTCACAGTCCCCCGGGAGGCCCAGACCTCTGGTTGAGAACCACTGTCTTAGAGGAACAAGCCACCACCTAACCTGAAATGTGCTATGCCAACTCCACCAGTGTACCAAGGACACAAAACTGAATCTCTCTCTGTGGCAAACACCCCAAGTATAAGGGAAGTTCCCCGATGGTAGAGAGCTATCAGAATGATACTACATCAAGCCACCAGAAGCCCTAGGAACAGAGCTAGGGAGAGAAATGTGGCACTTTACTCTGGCTATTCTGAGCTTCAGCAATGGCATGAAGACGGATATGGCATCATTGTGCAGATTAGAACAGTCCCTAGAACTATTCTAATCAAGTCCCCTGAGTTTGGGAAGTGTAAAGCCATTTTTGTACCTTCCCATTGACATTCCTGAGTTGAGCGCAGGTCAGCCATTATAGAAAATTTGGACCCAGATGTGGTCAGAATCAGGACCTTTAGCCCAATTCTCATCTGGCTGAATGTAATGACAAAACCCTTACTCAGACAAATATTCAGGGGTTATTTACATGAAGAAAGTGAAATTTAGTCCACTTACGCCAATGGGAGTCAGATTTGGCTTTGTCATTGACTTCATTGGTAGCTGAATTAGTTATCCTTTTGCTCCCAAATATTTCTTATTAAATATATATGTTCTGTTACCATTGGAATGGTTGTTAGACTTAACTCTGTTCAAAGGACAGTATCTATTCTGCACACACGAGAGGACAAGGAAGATATACAGTGGCCAAAAGGGACATAGTAGCAATAGGAGAAAACAAATATTCCTCTTTCCTGTGAAAATAAAAAAATTCAAAATGTGGTTGAGTTCTACTTTCATTTTTACTCTTTTTTTCATATTTTGCTTTGTCTCCCATTTACAAATCATGAAGAATTCATAGATGAATAATGGACTGAGGGTAAAAAAATTAGCTAGCGTGAATTAAGAAGAGGATAAACTCTTGCCAGACATAGTAAATTAATGACAACAATGTAATAAAACTCTAATAAAAAGTATATTGATGTTACTGAATGTCTAAAGTTCTTCCTATCAGCTCTGATTTGTTACTAATGAGGAGCCATTATCTGGTTCCCTAAGAAACTCTAGTGTTTCATTCTTTCCTTTTCTTTGTCTTGTCCATAGAGAATGTACATTCTTCAGGCAGAGACCGTCTCTTCTGGTGTATGTACAGCTCCTAGCACAAGTTTGGTTGGGTTTTCTAGTTATTACTGCAATACAAATAATATTTCCCATTAATCTCTCTGTTTTACCGGAGAAACTTGATACTGCAGCTGCAACAGGTTCCGTTTGATTTCCTTAGGAGTTTCATTTGGTGAGGTAGCTACAAGATCCTGACACTCAATGCGTTCTGAAAACAACAGAACTGATTGTTTTAAATGGCCAGCTCTTGCTTGTAAAATGGGCAGGATATGAACCAGACTCTCTAAGGGCCCAAAACTATTTAGATCAAAGTCAATTTAAGTTTCCAATTGAATTCAAGGAGAATAAAATTGGATCCTAAGTGTAGCTAAGGCTAGATTCTTACAAAGCAAATAATATTTCTTTTAAATTATATGTAAAATCATTGGCAGAAACATACATTGTATTCGCCTTTCTCTGTTTGACGATAATTTTTTTGAAGTTAAAACACCACTTCTTTAGGTAAATATAAATGTGTGTTATCAGATCTATATTGTCTATAACTAGCAAATACATCCTTGTTTGAAATGAATTAATAAACATCATGAACATATTTGACAGTCCTAGTGGTCAGTGTTATTCTGAGTAACATACACAACCAAGCAAATAATGCAATAAGAAATTTTTGGCGGAGACGTTCAAAACAACTGAAGGAGTTAGAAGTACCAGTTCCAGAGACTTTCAGTGGGACTTTTACATTTTTTGAAAGCACCTCAGGGAATTAGGAGTTACTTTCCATAAATATTTGTTCAATTTTTTTAACAGATTTGCATCAGTCATACTACTGCCACTTATGCATTCACTTTAAAGGAACATTTGAGCCACTGTCTTTGGCATAAATGTTCATGAAATTGAATTTCAGAAGTTGTAGGTACATGTGGAAACCAAATTTTAAATCACTGGGGGCGGGTACCTGTACTTGTGTCAGAAGTGCTTGCATGGTTCATTCAATAAGGGAACAGAAAACAGTATCATTTGACTAACGAGACCCATCTCAAATAAGTAACACTGCTTGAATTCTAAATGTTTGTATTCAATCCACAGAGGCCATAGGTAGCAGAATGAAAGGAGGATGTTACAGAAGTGCTGTGTAAATGTAAATAGTTAATAGATAAGAAGCCAGTAGATGATGCTCAAGAATATGTAGAATAAGATTCTGGGTGTTTTAAGGCCAGTAAAACTTGCTGTGCACTGCAGATGATTTCTTCTGTGCAGCTCTTTACATAGGAGAGAAGACCCACCTACCTACAGATCCTCCACCCTCTGCCCTCCTCTAAAACACATTGGTTGAGGGAGAATGCTCTAGAGATGAGTTCTGGCCTGTAGGGGGCCACACAACAGCTGTACAGACCCCTGGAATTTTGTCTTCCCTTGTGCAGGGAAACCAGACCAGCAACACTGCCGGAGATGCCTCCACAGCCACAGAGGCAGGATATGCCCCTGTTTGCTCAGTTTTAGTAATAGATATTGTATGTGCCTGCCTAGCATCAGGCCAATGGAGTCGCCGTTCTGTCTTTATCTATAGATCCCAATCCTTGATACCCAAAGCTCCCACTGACGGCAAATGGAATCTGAGGAATGCAAGGACTGACATGTCAGGCCTGCGCTATCTCATCTTCTCTATTACAGTACAGGATATGGGCTGCAATATGTTTTTAATCCTGCAAAGCATACATGTGAACTATTTATACCCTACTTCTCATCTTCATCTTGGTCTCTTTATCATTCACATTTGAAGAGCTGGAATAAACCTCCTAGGCTAAATTTTCAGACGCACCCTTCATGACTTAGGAGTCTAAGTCCCATTGAATTTCAGTGAGTCTCAGGATATGTCCACACTACAAGCACTACAGCAGCACAGCTGCAACTATGCCACTGTAGGGTAAACTACAGCCACAGAAGGGTTTTTTCCACTGCTGTAGTAAATCCACACCTTAGGGTCCTATGTACCTAAGTCACTTATGAAAATGAGACTATGCTCCTACGTCACTTAAGCACATCTGAAAATTTTACCATTGCTTTTCTTTTTTAAAGTAAAATGCATTCTACCAATTCTGTAAATTAACTTAACTAAATTCATTAATTAAAATTAATATCCTTTTCTGAATTATACAGCATTTTCAATGCTTTTAAAACAATTATTTAAGCTCCTTTGAAATCTGTTTGATGGGACAGCTGTTTTTGTCATGGTAAACTATGCATATATCCTATGGAAACACGCTGTAGTATTGCAGATAAAAGCTTATGAGCTGGAAAGGAAATCTGGAAGGACACAAATAGGAAAAAATCAGTAAAGAAAAATATTTAAAAAATTAATGATCAAGGGGGAAAATGGAAACTCATTAAAGGCAAATGTGAGACCTTTTAAATATGTTATTAATGTTGATTTATAAATGAGATCATTTTTAAAACAAATGCTTTATCCTTCACTAACTGTTTTCTTCTTCTCTCCCTCCATGTATTTGTATCATGATCCAGGGTTTTTGACATTAAAATGGGAGATTTGGAAGATAATTATGACAACATTATCATACACATGGAAGGGTTAACATGAAGGTATTTTAAAATTAGGAGTAACATGAAAGATATACCGTATATCAGGGGTCGGCAACCTTTCAGAAGTGGTGTGCCAAATCTTCATTTATTCACTCTAATTTAAGGTTTTGCGTGCTGGTAATACATTTTAACGTTTTTAGAAGGTCTCTTTCTATACGTCTATAATATATAACTAAAATATTGTTGTATGTGAAGTAAATAAGGTTTTTAAAATGTTTAAGAAGCTTCATTTAAAATTAAATTAAAATGCAGAGCATTGGCCAGGACCTGGGCAGTGTGAGTGCCACTGAAATTCAGCTCGCGTGCCGCCTTCGGCACGCATGCCATAGGTTGCCTACCCCTGCCGTATATACTCGTTCACAAGCCGAATATTTTTGGTAAAAAAGTGATGCATCAAAGAGCGGGGGTCGGCTTATAAATGGGTCTACACCAAAATTTGATGATTTTAAACTATGGAATAATTGAATTGAATATCTAATACATTGTCGTTTTGTTTACCTGGAGCATCTGCAGGCATGGAGCTCTTCAGCTCCCTGTGGCCGCAGTTCACCATTCCCAGCCAATGGGAGCTGCAGGAAGTGGCGCCAGCGGCTAACCCTGGTGGGCCGGGAGCCAAAGTTTTCCAACCCCTGAAATATAGGGTCGGCTTATGAAAGGGTCATACAGTTTTTGGTATTTTTACCTATCCATTTTGGTTGGCTTATAAACGAATGGGCTAATGAACAAGTATATACAGTATAAAGTCAATTGCCATTAAGCAAAGCAAGTGCTCCTGTGAAATCTGCACTGTGGGATTGTGAATGTGTCAACAGATTGAGAACGGCCACAGACTACCCAGCTTGAATCAAGGAAGGTGTGAGTTAGTGGTTTTACAAAACCAAATGGGAATTCAGTGAGGTAGGATGCCGAGGAATTCATTATAGAAAGAAGCAGAAATACTCCACAACTGCTGCTGTATCCCCATTTGGAAGGGATAACTAAAATGTCTTTTAGCCTAGTGTTACTGCCCTCCTCTCCTTCTGTCTCACATTTTATACCATGTTCATCACCATGGTATCTGAGCACCAGTGTAAGACGGGACTTGCACAGTTGATCCACACCCAAAACTGACTGTGATGTGGCATTCCACTTAAAGGATTATGATGAAGGTTGGAAAAACCTCGGCTGCATACCAACCTAGCCATAGCACTGTACAACATAAGCAATATTCTGCAACCCTCTTTTCTTTCCTCTGGCACCCAAGCTCATGTTATAGTGTATAGCTGAATTACCACAAGCCACAGACTTACATAGCTTTGATCCATTTTGTAATATTTCTCTGCTTTGGAAAATCTTGGGAGAACGCAGAATGAAACATTCTGGCCCCCACAATGATTGTGAGTACAGTAGGGTGCAAATAGCAAAGGATACCATTTAGAAATCATATCACTATTAGGCCCAGTTTTTCCTACTTACAGGGCATGGTAACAAATCATTGGGCAGTCCAGTTTGCATGTCCCAAACAGTAGTACTCATCCCAAAGTGGAATATAGGATTTAATATGTTCCTCTATCATTTTTGTGGGTGGGGAGGGGAAGTGAATGAGATTCATTTATCATTGATTTCAATTGATTTATACCAGTTTAAATAAGCAGAAAATCAGATCTCTGTATATTCAGTTTTAAACCTTTTATTTCTGAAACACATAATTGTGATGGGCAACAAAAACTATATATATATATATATATATATTTATATATACACACACACACACATACTAAAAGGTGAATAATAAATATAGAACAGTTAGATCTATAGATGTGGTAGCTCTGATTTTTGTGAAGGGACTGTTCGACAAAATTCATTCTGAATGTCTTCCTAAGATCCTTTTTACAGCAGGTTATGAATCATCACCATGATATCTTTAAATGGATGATCAATACTATATTTTCCCATAAAACGTTTGGTTTGAAATCCTATTTTAAGTGCATTAGAGTTTTTGTGCACTGAATGAGTGAATGTCATAATAAATTGTCATCAAATATGATAGAAATATAGCTTAGATTAATTGCCGTATTTATTTATGAGTCTATAAAATACATTGTGAAAGTCCTGGCACATTTTTGGGATACCAGTTTGAACTTTCAAGAAAGTTAAAAGCATTAAAGGAGACTGAAGGTAGATTTATTATTGGCATGTTTTTAATTGCAGTTTCAACCAGACACAGGTATTAGAATGGCTATGCCCTTAATGGCCATGTCTCATGTGTTTTTTTTTCTTTAAAAATGATATACTTCCCATATTTTTATTGATTTTATAAGATTTATTGTAGATTAGTGGTGCTTGTGTGTGAAATCACAAGAGGTCCCAGTTTCCCAAGAGTAGTGTGTTGCAGATGGGATACACCAGAGAAGGTTCTGCCTCTGATGTATCACACAGAATTAAGTATTATATGAAATAACACTGGATGGAAAGACCAGAGAAAATATCAGTTACAACAGGAAGAAAACCATGCATATAATAGGTCATTTGTTGAACTGATTTACATTATAAACATCCAGCAGTTGCAGTCTCAGAAAACTACATAATGGGTCCAGTTCTGCACTCATTTACAAGGGTGCAGATTGAGAACCGAAGCCAGTCCGATTACACTGTGAATTGAAGGAGAATCAGATTGGAGTGAATGGAAGGAGAATCAAGTTCAATATCTTTTTACTCAGGCTTCTGGTGATGGGGGGGCTTAGGAAGGTCTGGTGTTTGTGGTGAAGGGGCATTGGCTGGGCTATGATTCTCACTTTGGTTAATTATTTCCTGGTTTGGCGGTAAGGGGTAGCGCCTATATTTGTAAACATTATGGCAAAGGCATCAGAAGCCTGTGGTAGGTGTATAGCCTTTTCTGTGTATTGTAAATCAAAGTAAATAAGGGTAGCAGAATCTGATCTTTATCTTAAATAGTACACAGTGAGACCACTTGGGGCTATTCAGTGTGAGTAACCAGCATCAGAATATGGCCCTAAAAATAAATAGACCCCAGTACATTAATACAATTGGGCTGTATAATGGAACAAAGAAACCACAGTTTGTCACATAAAGAAAACATGTATTGTAACTATTATAAGGTGAAGGTTGCAGGCACAACAGCCATAGGCAGCTCCCTGAGGAACCCCCCTTTTGCCAGCATCATTTAGGATTGTGCAGAAGGCTACAGAGGCGGTGGCGTGGACAAGGGAGGGGCCCCTGCATGTGCAGGGATAAAGGTGAGGATATCCTCACCCTCCCAAATAATATGAAGGCACAGTGACCGCTACTCCATTGAATTCCTTCTATTGACTTCAGTGGATGTTGGCTCAAACACAGCCTGGAATATCTGGAATCAGATTCTGTGCAGATTCTGAGAATTTACCCAGGGAGCTTAGGTGGCTTGAAGCCACGCTGGAGACATTCTGATCCTAGGCTAAGAGGCTTGGGAATGGCCCTCTGGGGATCTGTCTAAATTACAGCAGCCTCTCCGGGCTGCCCTAGGGTCACAATAATGCGTACTTGGCCCTGCCCCTGGCATGCCCATCCCACCCCAGCACATGCCCTGCAACCCAGCTTCCTCGGACGTCCTCAGAGGGCAATCTCATAGTTAACTTTCACAGTGCCTGCACAGAGGGAACCTTCCTCTGGCCCTATATAGGACTTTTAGGACCTATTTATGTTATTCTGGCCCTTTTTTTCCCCAGCATAAAGGAGCCAGAGTGGAGGTAAGGTTCTCACCCTCAAAACATTATTCAGAGTCAATGAATTTTACCTTTACTGAATAAAGATCATATTATATGGACTTAAATAAGCACGACACTCACAGAACTAATACAGAAATGTTGATGAGCTGCTATGCAATGTAAATTTAAGGGGAATGTGTCTTTAAATGCCAAATATTGTATTGAAATCAGACTTTTAGTGATGAACCCAAACCAAGAACCACAAATACAAACACTTATGAACTTTGGGACAATCCAGACCCAGATTCAACCTGTGTGTGTGTTTTTCCTACTTGTCAAGTGGACCAAAACCAGAACCTGAGAGTCAAACAGTCCCCAAATTGAGGAAAGGTTGGTTCCGGGTCTTGACTTTTTGGTTTGGACTCATCTCATGGGTGTAAGACCTATTCTAGTCACCTCTATGGCACTCTGAGGCATAATAAATCTATAAGGATTTAAAGGAGCTATCATATGGGGTAGAGTCAGGTTCCAAGGTAATTAGAATGGTAGAGCCACAGTGGGATGGGTAGGGCGGTGTGAGTTAGAGGAGACATAGTGGACAGGTGGCAGAAAGGGAAGGCTAATAGGAAGATGCAAATCAGTGTGGTGTAGCGAGGTCTGCACTGAAATTCTGCTTGGAGGCTATGTCTGCTATATCTCTGACTAGGTCTAGTTTAATTTCTGAAGCAACATTTTAGACAGAACTCTTATTAGCAATACATCTAAACGTGGGGCTTTAGATGAGGGTAGCTACCTTTAACTACTCCGTGCACAGATCAAGTAACACAGCAGTATCAGACTGTAGTTACTGCTTCACTCCGGTGCTGTGATTTTTTTCATTGTAAGTATTATTGCATATTGGGATATTAATCACTTAAAAGTCACCATGCTAACACCTTAGACGTACCCAAAACAGTGATAAGTTTTGCAACTTTTTGGACTAGGTAAAGTGGATGTATAACATTTAAGGAATTCAGCAACATCTCTTCATGTGTTCCCATTTCAAAACACAAATGTTTAAAGATCTTGAAAATTAAACCTACGCATGTTTCAAACTTGAGCTTAAAAAAAAAAAAGTCACCTCCCAACTACGTACTAGATTTATCCGTGACTGATAAGTTACCACACATTATCTCAGCAATTACACTCCCCTAGTAAATCATAGGATGTTTCATGCTTCACAATGTCAATTCTACCTCTGTTCTGAAGTGAGTTCTTTCTATTTTCTGCTCATGTGCTAAGCAATTGAAATGTGTTATCTGTGACAAGATATTAATCCCAATATGGTCCTAATTTTGTCTTGTCTTTTTCTGTTTCTAGTGCAGAAATCACCATGGACAATAGCCACTGAGATAAGGAAAGTAACCAGAAAGCTTTACAATAAACCACCATATACACTACTTTAGTTTGTCAAAACAATTAGTGTTCATTTTGATTTTATTCAGTTAGATCTGCAGTGACTGATCAGTATAAATTATGTATTAGGCTGGCCAGCTGTACTTGTTTATTCATGCATGGACTTGAAGAATTTTCATTTTCTAAGTACAAAAAACCTACAACAACAAAAATCTATATTTTAAAATATAAATGTACTTTCTTCTCTGCAATATTTTTGCTCTCATATTTCATTTCTTTTCCTCCCACCCCGCAGACACTTTGTTTTGCCTCACCTCTCTCAATGTTCTTCTTTTCTGTAAATGACATTCTATGCACGTTTCAATTCACCTATTATTTTATTCACATAGTTGTCATCAGTTGCATTTGTGTTAATGGAAAGAACATACTTATTACTTTACCTCTCAGTGATTACTTTTTAAGTAAGGCAATGACAGAGCTAAACCAACTGATGTTGATACTAAAGGCATCAAAAATCAAATTAAGTCAACTGCAGTTGGACTCCAGTCATCATGCTTCACTGCAATACTGCTCAAAATATTTTCAGCTGAGACTCTGATATTCTTCTCTTGAAAAACGGAAGTTTGAATCCACAGACATCAGTTTTTTCTGCTCATGTACAGTACATAGATATATTGTTCTTTGGAACAGCTTATTAAAAGGAATACACACACACTGTGTATATAATCATAATGTGTGTAGGTACAAATTAATGAGAAAGATTTACAACAATCATCTACCACATCATGGTAACTTAAGCTCTCCCATTAAACATTGCCATCAGTGTGAAAAGCAGAATGACAATACTGTTGCTGAAGTGGTTTACTATAATCAAAACAATAAAACCCAATTCCACAATACTTTCTCTCCAAAGCTTCATTGAACCCAGATTAGTTCAAGAATCCATTTACATAAAGTTTATGCCAATGTTTACATATCACAGAACGATGATTGAACAGTTTTGACATGCTGATTCCAGTTGCTAAGTGAGATAACCAGACAGCCTGGTAGCAGCATTTCAGAAGAACAAGGAAAGATAGAACTTCTGACCTCTTGAAAATCTAGTGGGGGAAGGTAGGACTTGTATTGGTTAATGTGAACATAGTTTAATATCCCAGGTTGGAAGGGTAATTTAAAACGGCCACATGTCTGGCTCTTGTGCACAAAGTATGCTACACAAAGATCTCCAAAGGGCAGGGCAGGGTGCCACAAGTAAAGAGGGAATTTAGTTGCAAAAGGCCATCTCTCAAAGCTGCACTCAGCTGCAGGATACTTAACAGGTAATAGATTTGTTTTAATATTGATTGTGCTGGGTACAGATTGATAAATATAATGTTTGCATTGATCTGCATTGTGTCTATTATGAGATTGGTTTTGTGCATTGAATATTGCTTGAGGTTTCGGTGTTCATTTATTTTTAAGGTCAAAAGAGAGAGAGAGAGAGGTAAACTTGAACATAGCATTTCTACAATCTGGCTGGTTTTATAAATCAAGAGTAAATCAATATTGCCCTCACAATAGCCCCTATGTCTTCTTATCACAAAGGGGCTGAGCAAAATTTGGTTGTTGCTGCTTTTATCAGATAATTTAAGAAAGCATTTCTGTTAAGAAATACTAAATTGGTGCAAAAACAACAAGGAGTCCGGTGGCACCTTAAAGACACCGGACTCCTTGTTGCTTGTGTGGATACAGACTAACACGGCTACCCCCGATACTTGACTAAATTGGTAATAACAGTTGCTGAGGCAAGTGATTTAGAAAAAGCGGTTTTATTACTTTAAAATTAACATACTTTGACCCCCCTTAAGAATTCTTGCAATTAAATAATTAGCAATAATGTTACCCAAAAGTGTGCTTTAATGAATTTTCTTAAACTATTGCCAGTGTCAACAATGGCTAAAATGGATCAGTTGCTTGATTGAAAAGTACAGCCTTGGTCAGCACGTCACACAAACAGCACTATTCCAGATCATCTACAATTCAAACTGAAGTCTGGTTTTTTTTGTTTTTGTTCCCCCCCATAAATTATAGTCAAATTGGTCTGAAAATAATTTCAGGTAACTGGATACTGCAAGGTTCAGGAGCTGAGCAGAGTCTGAGCATAAGAGTTCTCCAGAAGATTAAACATTAGCAGGAGTCTTGAAATCTGAGGGGTGAGATCTTGCACTTTCTATTCTGGCAAAACTCCCAGGAAGAGTAACTTAAATTAGTGTGCAGAGTGGCATTCTATAAACTGCTATTCTAATACACCAAAAACCGGATCTCAAAACCAAGCAATTCTTGTGTTATCTTGGATTAGTGGATACACAGTGTAATTGTAAACAAACAGGCGAAAGGAGAGAAAGCCCTGGACAGCCTTTCACACAAACAGCACTACTCCAGATATCCAACAATTCTTGTTATGACACTTCTGCCCACTGAGTTTGAATTTCTATGCATAGTAAACACAAACAATCAAATCCTTCATGAATATAGTGCTCCCTCAAACATACCATTCAATGAGATGTCATCAGGGACAAAAAAGGTGCTGTGCTTAAATCCAGACCTTCAAGTAGTCTATATATGTAAATGGTTGCTCCAGATTGGACTATAGCCTCTCCTTCCCCACAGGTGAGCTTTGAAACTGGCCTGAAATATAGTGGAAGTCTTGGCCTCTGCATATTACTGAAATCTGTAATATGAGTGTGTTTGGATAGGAAGGTTTCCTATTGCCACAGTTCCTCTAAGGTGGTGGGCAATAGAATTTAGTTTGGTAAACCGGTTGGAGCAGAGCAGTCCAATGTCATACGTAGCTGGTGGAAGAGTGGCTTCTAGATCATCTTTCTTCCCCTTTAATAATTGCAGTAGTGAAACAAATCCAGATCTCCCTACAACTATTCTTCTCTCACCTTATATTAGAGCCGCCTTTATACCCACACACTATGGTTGAAATACAACCGCCAAAAGTAATTGAAAACTTACTTTCCAGGGTCTTATTTACACGTGGAAAGTGCTTAAAGTGAGTTCCCTTGCTCCATGGAGAGGATTCTTTCTGGCATATTCAATGCAGCTTCCAGCAATAACACTGTATTAACTCCCAAGTGAGAAGCGCTGTTTCTTAATAAAAGAAACTTTTTAAAAACAGCATTGCAGGACTGTTTTTTTATTGTTCTGAGAAGAGACTAGGGGCGGGTGCGTGTGCGTTTGCTTCAGCAATTAATGCTGAGCGTTTCCCAGAATCAGGGCTTCTGCAGTCAGAAGGCGATTGGCGTAAAACAATAGAAGTTTGGTTTGGCTTTGCTGAATTGCCTTGTGGGTTTTCCCAGACTGAACGTGTCCATGGTAGAACATTAGCGCCAATCCCACGTATTAAGCAACCGGTCTTTGTTCAGAGGGTTTTGTTTAATCGCAGCAGAGTAATATTGCGCCCCACGTTGCAAACTCTGACCCCCGTGCTCTGCCTAGGCTAAGGGACAACTTTGGCTGGATATAATAATTTGGAGGGAAAGGGGGTCACGGCCTTTTCGGGCTGGGCTTGCACAGTTTCTGCTTGCAAACTTTGAAAAGGTCGCGAGCAGAAGGTATTTCTACCTGACTGAGCGCGTTTCATTCCCTGAAGAAACAGGTTACCTCTGTTTATTCTCCCTTGCTCTCAGATGTAGATCTAGCGCCGTTTGATCCGATCCCTGCTTCACTCGCGGCTCTCTAGCGCCACCCTTAGAGAACCCGCGCAACTGCAGCCAAGGTTATTTTATTGATGATCATCTGTCTAGTCCTCTCCCCAACTTCAGAGTGGGCGGCAGGAGGAAAGGAAAGTCGGTCTTTCACTCTGACCTCTAGCCAGGTCGCATCTGCCAGGGTCCCGATCGTCAGGCCAGGAAGCACACGCAGTAGGGTTCATTGGTTTGTTTTCCCCTCAAAAACATGCCCCCGTTAGTAGCAAGCCCCCCCCCTTCTCTCGCAAGTCATGTGTGGAACACTCCGTGGCCGCCAATGCACCGTTTACACTGGGTGTGTACGTGGAATGCTCTTTGCGAACAGAACCGATAGCGAACACGGATTTATATAAACTCAATAGTTTGGGAGCCCCTGCAGCAGATATAGGGAGACTGGACGCTGGGAGAGGGAGGGTTGTAATGTTTTTTTGCAACGAGAAAATAACCTCCCTCCACCCCCTGGAATTTGTCCAACTGGTGGCTCAGAGGGATATGGAGCCTCCTCCCCTACCTTTCTTCACTGCACAAGATACCAGATCCGGCCAGGGCGTGCGGGACCACTTTTCCGGTCGGATGAGGGGAGGGGCAGCTGGCCTTAAAATGCAGCGTATTTTCTCCTGGAGAGAAATCATCTGCCGAGCAGTTGCGGTTAGCACACGACCCGAAAACCGCCTGCTCCCCCTCTCTCCTCCCTCCAAGATCTCACCTCAAAGGCAAATTTGCCATGTGTACGTTGCTGGTTAAACAAGGGCATTTCCATTTGTTAATTGATGCAATTACGCCTTAGTGGTAATGGGCAGGCTGGTCTCCAGGCAGCCATCAATCACCTTCCCATTGACCTGTCAAAGCCTCCCCTCCCCTCCATTCATTCCTGTTGGGACCATTTCTGGATCTAATAGAGAAAAATGGATCCCCTGCTCATCATCACTTAGGGAGGGACCCTGGGGCCAGGGAGCGGGGTGGCTGCGAGACAGAGGGAGGAAAGACTATCTCTGAGGGCTCTTCGCCTCCCTCCTCGACCCCCCCCCCCCACGTGTCAGTTCTTCCTCATTTGCGGATCCTAGGTGTCTCTCCCTTTCCTGGCAAGCTGCAGGCGCCTTGGAAGGGGGCTGGGGGTTATTTTTGGCCCCTTCCTTTCAGGGCCACTGGCAAGGGCAAGAGGATTTCAGCCTTTGCAGCACGAATAATGGACTCGGATGCAAAAGCTGGGGCTGGGGAACAGACAGATCCCGATGATCCTGGGGGAGGTGGAATCATTAGCACAGAGGCAGGCACATATTAGAGAACTTGCTAAAGACTCCAGTACATTCGCAGGCACCAGATCCACCCTAGAAGTCAGAACGGAGCAACATGATTAACTCCTGTGTGCGACATTCCCCTGCACTACCTGCAAACGCCATTTCTTTCCCTTTTCTTTCTTTGAAGCTCCAGGGCTGAGGTATCTCGAGGGGGTGGGGGACGGTCTATGTTACACTTTAGTGAATGGAATAAGTTTCTTCCCCCCCACACCCATCGCCTTGATTTTTCAACCTCCAAATTGGATGGTGTTTTTAAAGAGAGCGCGCGAGGGAGACCAACCGCGCAGCAATTCAGGTCCCTGCCTTTGACGCGCATCACAGCCCAACATTAAAACAACATGAAACAAGTGTTGAGTGCATCTTCGATGTTAGAGATGATTGGCAAAGATGGTTATAGCCTGGTTGGGGCTGTCGTTTCGGGATTACTATGACGTCACTTTGCTACCCTTCCATGGATGAATGCTAAAGAACTATAGAGCAGAAAATACTACAACAAGCAGGCTCCATAGCTTGCAAGCCTTACGTGATCCCCTCCTTTCTTTTAAACTCCCCTTTGCAGTTCAAGCCTCCATACATTGGGGTGATTTTTATATATAAACATATATATTGCTAAGAAGGATGGGAGGTGGGGGGAAGCCTTCTCTCAGGCTCCATGCCTCAGATGCCTGGCTGCTTTTCTTAAGTGAAATCATCTATAATTGAGGGAGGGGGGGAGGACCATACGTGGAAATGTGTATGGGAGAAGGTACATCTTGAAGCGGGGGGGTTAGTTACAATCGATCGGGGGGGAGGAATATTGCTTATGATTCAAAAATAAGGAGCAGCTATGTCCTTCTCTCAGTTTGGATATCCCTACAGCACCACTTCGCAGGTAAGAGAAGAGAGCACTCACTTTTGATCAGATTCCGCTGCTGCATTCCAGATGTCTTGTTTCCTTCCCCCACCCCCTTGCTTCGAGTCTTTTTAAAGGGCACATCTGGAGGCTTTTTAGAAAATGTGCGTGTGTCTGTGTGTCGCTTGTGTTATTCTAGGATTTTAAAAAATAACAACAACCCTCAGTCTGCAGGGCAAAGAACCTGATCTGTCACTGCTCTGGTTTAAGTGCAAAAAATTCTAGATGCAGCTGATTTACAAATCTGTATTGATCTATTACCTATGTTACTCGCTTAAAGCTTTCATTTGAGAGGCGCAGCGCAAGGCATTGGCTTTTGCAGGCGCTTTTCTCCCAGCCTTTTACTCTGTGGTGTTAGCCTCGCAGGCTAGTTCTTGTGCACCTATAGGAAGTATTCGGCCAGAGCTTTTGTTTGCTGGTTTATTTTGCTATATATTATTGTTGTGTGATTTATCTGTGACATGCTCCTCCGTATTTCCTCTAACTGCCTTGTATTAGCATGTGTCGATATTTGCCTGGCGACTTCCAAAAGTGCCTCCAAATTAACTAAATTGCTGCTCTATCGTAAATTGATCCATAATTTATTTTGGTTGGATTATTTATACACCGTGATCACAGCAAGGTTTTCCTCCCCTTCCTTGGGACGTTGGCTTCTCCTGTGCTTTTAAAAGTAAAGGAATCAGATGCCTTTGGCTGCAATATCTGACATGTTTAGTGCTTAGTCTATTGTCAAGTAATCTGCAATTGCAACTTCTTGCCTTTAGATCAATGTGAAGCGGAGTAAGGGGGTTTACACACAGATTTTTTAAATTTTTCTATAGCAATGGTTTCCCTAAAGTTTCGCCTGCTTTGATTAGTTACCCTCATCCTACACATGCTTCCCATTCGGTTTAGTTCCAATTTTCCTTCATTAGTTGACACTCCTTTGTAGGGAGGTTGGTTTTCTTCCCCCACCTCTAAATTCCTTCTGCGTGTTAAATAATCGCCCTGGACATTCTTTTCTCTCCCCAGTTTTTGGTGCCCGCCAGCCCCAGTACGACTTGTTGTGAAACCGCCTCCAGATCCGTGCCGGATGTTTCCTCTGGATCTGCCCAAGCGGCTACTCTCTGCTGCCCCTCTTACGAAAACAGGCTGCTGGCCAGCACCCGGACGGAACTCAATGCAGCTCTGGGGATGTACAGCTCTCCCTATTCAGCAGCCGCAGCGAGCCAGGGTTATGCCAACTACCTTCCTTACAGCACAGACCCATCAGCTCTTTACACCTCACTGGTGAGTGTATGTCCAAATACCAAGCTTCGTCCCACGTCCGGGAGCTTTTATTCTATTGCTACCTCTGGGCATAGGGGGAGGGAGGAAAAGGGGGGGGGGTCAGCTAGCCTTCAACAGGCGACAACTTTGCTTTAGGACATGGGGGGGGGAGGGAAGAGGCAGAGTGTGAGACGAGGGGAAAGTAGGAAAAATGCTAAGACAGATGCCTCGCCCTTCTGGGGTAAAGGCAGCAGCGGGGCTCCTCGGGACAGCAGGGATGAGAGAGACAGCAGGGGCCTCATAGGATTGGAATGCATGGAGCCCCCGCTGATTCAGCCAGACAAGTGGAGGAATGTCCTATTTTAACACCTTCAATTTTAACGTCAAACGCTGCTCCTTCCCTTCCAGACCCCTCAGTATGAAATTAAGGATGGCACCAGCAGTTTGCACCCGGGATTCGCTCAGCCTGCTGCTTTCTACCCCTACGATCCTTCCTTAGGGCAGTACCAGTACGACAGGTAAAACCCCTTTGATCAACTGCGAGTTGCATTCATATCCCTCTGCGCTGCAGCAACAGCCATCCAAAAACCCCGGGATGTCCTAGCTGACAAATGTTATACAAAGCATCCAAGCAAGCGGCTAACAGCAGTCAGCTAACGTAAAACTTTGCCGCTCATCTCCTTGGTAATTGCAGCGGTAATCAAGTTCCAGGAAAAGGCGAATTGGATTAGCAACATCTGCTGCTAAGGCGGTGACACGTGATACTCTCTATTAAAACTGGGTGTAACCCTCTGCTTATGACCTCCCAGCACAGGGTGAACTCGAAACGGGACCGCAACGTAATGACTCCCTCCCCTTCCCTGGTCCTCTTTGTTCCTAGGAATAAAAGCATCAGTCGGGGTTTTTTTTAAAGTAGCAAATAAATAAAATACCCAGCGTGAAGTAAGCTTAGTAATTCTGGCTAATAAAACCCAGTGGTTGGGGGGTGGTAATTGTTTAGCTTGGGTAGCTTTAATCTTAATAGACAGTTTGCTAGTATAGTTAATTTTGCACCACTTCCGCATATTCCCATCCAGTGACATTTCCTCTGTAAATATTTCATGGCAGGTATGGGACAGTGGATTTCAGTGGCTCAGCCAGGCGCAAAAATGCAACTCGAGAGACAACCAGCACCCTTAAGACCTGGCTGTACGAACACAGAAAAAACCCTTATCCCACCAAAGGGGAGAAAATCATGCTGGCCATCATCACCAAAATGACTCTGACTCAAGTGTCCACTTGGTTTGCTAACGCCAGACGGAGGCTCAAGAAGGAAAACAAAATGACCTGGTCTCCCAAGAACAAAGCAGGAGAAGAGAGAAAAGATGAAATCAAGGGGCAGGAAGAGGAATATGGCACCGAAAATGAAGGCAAAGGTAGGGGTGGGGGAGGCCATCTAGGACGAGTGACTTTGAATTGGATTGAGCTGGGGTGAGATCCATTGATTTCTGTTTCTTGAGAGCCGTGTCTTCATTAGGAAGGTGTTTAAAAAGCAAGACGAGACAGACCCCATCTCAAAAGACACAGTAGCAAACTCTATAGGAAGTGGCATTAGGTATCAGCCTCTACAAAGCATCCCCCACACACAAATATCCTGTCAGCGACTAACATCTTGCGTTGCACACCCACAATGCTCGTGCCCTTTCACTGTCTCACTAATGTGTTGGTTTCTCCCCCCTCCCCCCCTTCGTTATTTTAAAAAGCAGGTCAGAAAAGCTTCAAGGAAGAAAAGGAATTGAGACTGAGCGACCTGGACGATTTAGACGAGGATGAGGAAGACAAGCGTGCGCACCCGGCGGCTTCCAGTGCCAGCTCTGCTTTGCCCGAGCCTGAGACAAGGGACTGCAGCCTGACCCCACCCAGCAATTTCCACCCTCTCCCCTGTCACAAAACCATGCCGGGGGCAGGGGGAGACTTTTTAGAGACCGCGGGGCAAAAGGCGGCCAGCGTGGTGGGCACCGTGAGTCCGGGGCAGCAATACGAAACCACAGACAAGCCCCGAATCTGGTCGTTAGCTCACACCGCAGGGGCCAATGTGATCGTTGGCCGCGCACACTCCGAAGCAAGGACAGCGAGCCCTGGCTGTTTGCTCGGCCGGGGAAGGCGCGCTGTGTCTGGACACTGCCCCGAGGCGAGACCCCTGGCCAGCCTCAGAGCCCCGCCCGTGGCGGACGGTGCGTTCGAAGAGCTGCCCCAGGCCACCAAGATTTTTCGAAACTCCTCTTTCAACCTGCAGTCTATCCAGCTAAGCTGCGCTTCCTATCCCGTCCTGGGGGAGACGTGCCAGTATTCTTCAGGAGCCGAAGGTACTTCCATATCTCTCTTCACCCTGATGGGGGGAACATATCTGAATGCTAAAACAGGCAGCCAAGCCTAAACAAACGGCCTCCTTCCCCATTAGCCGCCTGCTTCTAGTCCAACACGTTTCTTTACAGCACCGGTCACATGAAAAACATACAACTCCTCCTGCTAATTCGATGCAGCACAGAGCTGGCTGCTGGGCCGAATCCTTTTCTGTCATGTTTTAAACAATGATTCTAGTACAACCAACTCCTGGGTGGAGTGAGGGAGTGGGGTATGGGCAGGCCCCACAAAGTCCCAGAGGCTGAAAGGATTTCAGAGAGCTGGGAAGCCTTTTGGCCTGGGTCAGGCAAAGCAAATGTACCTTGTGAAGCTTCAACGTTTGTGATAAATTGGTTGTGTCTATACGCAGGGTGTGGGAGAAATGTGAAACCCAGCCAAGGAGCCATAGATCTCAGTGAAGGTTGTGTAGTGCAGCATAAAGATAAACTGAGAACAGCTTTTAGGCCAGTGCTGAAGAGGTGAGGTAGGTAAACGAACTTTCCTGCACACTAAACCATTGTATGGACTCGTCAAGGGGACAGTAAAAGATGTGTATTTTCAGAGAGAATCCGTGCCGTGTTTGCTAGGGGAAACCGCTTCAGTTTCGAAGTATTACAAACAGATTCTACAAAAGCCCAGGGTCCCCTTGGCTAGCGGAACTTGTGTGCGCGAATGACTGATGTGACCTATTAAAACAGCCCGACTGTAACAAACTATATGATTTTGAGTGCTTAGGGGTTCAGGTTATTGGGTCTTCCGAAACATTTGTGGGAGAGAGAGAACAGTTGCTGGCTACCGTGTTGTGAGTTTGGTGGAGAGAGGATGGAGAGGGGAGAGGATGGGCGCAAATAATGCTATCTGTGTTCTGCTTTGCAGGGAAATTTCTCCCAGGACCAACAACTATTCTAGTAAGTTAGTTTAAAACGTTCTTTGAGCACACAGATAATTAGGTCCACATGTTCCTTTTCAGGAAGCAAATTGCTCCGAAACATTTACTGTGTCTTTCCCAAAAAAATGTTGCACCTGAGTTTAGTTTTGTAAAACTCCACAATTTTCAATATGATAAATTGGGATCAAGTATCAGAGGGGTAGCCGTGTTAGTCTGGATCTGTAAAAGCAGCAAAGAGTCCTGTGGCACCTTATAGACTAACAGACGTTTTGCAGCATGAGCTTTCGCGGGTGAATACCCACTTGCATCCGACGAAGTGGGGATTCACCCATGAAAGCTCATGCTGCAAAACTCTATTAGTCTATAAGGTGCCACAGGACTCTTTGCTGCTTTTATAAATTGGAATGTTTTCATAGCTTTTAGCCTCTTAAGGCGCGGGGCATACACTTGACCAATGCTAGTGAAATTTTCATCCCCTTTCTTTCCCTCTCAGCAGGTTAGCCCAGCACCTTTGTGAGAATCCCGAAGATGGGTCTGAGCATCAAGGCTCTTGGCTTGAAAAATCCTCCGCCAGCAGGGAGGAGCCCTGCTCCTTGAAAGCATTAAATATGACTCTAGCGTCCCGTCTTCTTTTATGGAGGAGCGGTCATAACATATGCACAACTTGCTTTTCAAAAATGGATGAGACTAAAACCCCGCTCGGAAAGAGAGCGGGGGAACTTGAATAAATTATAGACTTTGGCTCATGCACTGGATCATTGTAGTTTCGCACAAGTTTACAAGACAATACTCCATCCCCGCCCCGCCACTCGCTATCACTCCGAGTTTGAACAGACCCGCCTCAAGAACCATCGTGTTCAATGTACAACTTTGTAATTTGTAAAATACCAGTGATTAGCGTGTTTACCAAAAGGCCAGTATTAATTTTAATTTCACCTTGTCCTATTAAAACAAACCAAACAAACCACAGTGCTTTCATTCCTCCCATCTCCCCCTGTCTTTGGTAAAGTATGTTTGTAAATCTCCTTGTCTGTGTCGTTCTGAAGAGACAAAAGAGTGGGGTATTGTTTTAAGGACATTCGACGGGCTGTTTAGTTTCTGTCATTGTATAAAGATCTCGCTGAACGTATTTTTAGGAGTCTCTAATTAAAACGAATCAGCTGAATGCTGCAAAGCCGTCTTGCAAACTTGAGGAACTTATGTCTGAACTATTCAAAGGTATGACCAATAGGACAAGCGAACGCTTTCTCTCTCCCTCCTTCCTGCCCCCAGCTATGTTGGCGTTCCCCTGTTTTTAAAGCATCCACCCCTCCTCCCAGACCTGCATGATGGGGTGGGGGGAGGGGATATTGGGTGCCCCTGCCAGTTTAAAGTCTAGCAACTGGTCTGGAGTGGCAAAGTAGGGCATTGTGAGTGGTCATCACCATAATTCTGTTAAAAGAGCAGTGTTGAACTTTACAAGGCAGACAAGAAAAGGAAACCGCATCTCTGCATTATTTCTGTTTAATTAAAAGTGTCATCAAACACTTTCTGTTCAGACTAATAAACCAAGCAGGGATGAGGAAAGAATGTTTCTTTGTTCCCTGTTTCTAGAAGCAGTGGCAATAATTTAAATTAATAACTGTGGTAATTAAGAGGTCATCTATAGATCAACCCGATACCAGCTATTTCCAAGTTCACCAGGGTCAACATTTACATTAAGTCATTTGTGGTCAATAGAGTCCAATGAATTCTGCCTTAATAAATCAGGGAAATCAATCTTGAAAATCGAGTAGAGTTCTACATGTTTACCAAAGGCTACTAAGACAAGTGGGACTGCTCAGGGGGGATCCTATAGTATTGTGACCGAGAAGAAGTGAAGCGTTTCAGGGGGATAAGAAACCGAAGATCAATGAGAAGGGATCGGAGGAGTGATTGGAAGTGGTCTGTGTAACACACCCACGCTCTATGAATCTGTAGGGTGGGATTGTGTCTATACTGATAATAGACTCACGTCTATAACGTCGTGTTTTCCTTCTTTAGAGTATGCTTCATACTTGGAATTTGCATAACAACTGGAATAAGTAACTATATGTTTGTTATGAGTTAAATATCATGTCTTCCAAGTATGAAACACACACACAAGACACACAAAAATAGTTGTCCTTTGCATAATGACAGGTTTCAGAGTAGCAGCCCTCTTAGTCTGTATATATACAAAAAAGTTGTATATGATCTCTATAGATTATGAGTATAACTCTCACACACACAGCGGTTTTATGTGGCAAATGTAGCATGTCCTTTTTATTGTCAATACTCCTAAAGTGCATATTTTAATGTCTTTCCCATTATTTATAAATATTTCAGCTTTAATGCTGAGCAGCAGCACGGGGTGTTGTGATGAAGACCGCCAGTAAAAAAGGTGACCATCATTTTCCAGTTTTGTGGTCCAGGCAGTGCAGCCCTCACACCATTCCCACTGGGCTCAGTGGAAGACTTGCCTAAGTGAAGAGGGCCGGGTTTGCCCCTTCACAAAGTCTGCTCGCAGTGTAACCGCAATCCCTGTTCTAACTGGAACCATTTCAAGTGGCCTATGCCGAGGCTACTGACTGGGCTCCTAGGACTGGAACTTTACAGCTCTTATTAGAAGTAACAGACAGCTCATTCTGAACTATTTACTGATCACACATTCATCTTAACAGGAATTAACTCTTAATATCCATCTAGTTCCTCATTCAAACCGTAATGACCACTAGAAGGGGATCAGACTGCTTTCATTCGGTTTTTAATTACCAGATGATGGAGAGAAAGTGATGGATTTTGCACCTCTCTAGGTCTGAGGCGACTTCTTGTGGCTTAAAAAACAGCCTGAAAATCTTTATTTCCCTGATTAAGACATGCAGAACTATTCTATTGCCTTTTTCCTCGGTATGGATTTCGGCTCTGATTGTCCCTACGTTGATTTGTACGAACTAGGGTGACCAGACAGCAAATGTGAAAAATCAGGACGGGGGTGGAGGGTAATAGGAGCCTATATAAGAAAAAGACCCCAAAATCGGGGACATCTGGTCACTCTAGTACGAACTCTCCTTTAGCTACAGAGTTTTCTCTTTCCGACAAACTTTCGCTTTATCGAGAGATTTTGCATCTTGTGGACAACGGTATATTTTTTAATACCAAGATGCTCAGAAATTATTTGCCTTGGTGCGCGCAGTAAAACACAACCCAAAGGAACATATAAATAGATGCCTTGTGTGTCTGGAGGGATTGAACCAAACCACCGATCAAACAGACAGCACTGGATGAAATCAGAAGAATAGAAGAAGTGCACTGCCCCTTAGAAAGAGCCAATCACTTTCTAATGTATTCCCTTTAGGTACAAAGATGACTTGAGTGAGACTTATGCTACTTCCCCGTGCATGTTGCTTTTACACTTTCTTGTGCATTCTTGGGAAAGCCCAGCCTCGCAGGAGCAGCAGGCTGTGGCAGTGACCTGCAGCTTAGAGGCAGGGAAATTAAGCTGCGAGAAGATAAACATTATTTCAAGTCGGATTTGAAGGATTAGCGCTTGTAATAAAGAGTATTAGGCCCATTGGGAGGGTTCTTGCAAGTCGACGGCTCAGGCGCTCCCATCCCATCACCCGCCGCAGAGGGGCCAGGTGTTTTCTGCGCTGGGAAGTGACGCAAAGGTTTTCCCTCAAGGACCCGTTTCTTCAAAGCCAGGGAACTTCTTTGAGTTTACCCCGCTGCTAAAATGTCACACCCATGTCCTCGTGCCGGGCTGTTAATTGGCCGTTCTTTCTAAGCAGCCTGGAATCAGCCCGCACACACCTGAGCTGCAGCTCCCAGGGAAGCAGAAAGGAGAAGTAGGTAGCATGGATGCCATCTATTTCCGGCCATGTTTAACACTAATCATTAAGGGGAAGGTTCATGGAGATGGGGGGACCTCGACAGCTGCTGTAATTAGACAAACCGGACTTGGGAGCTTTTCCTGAGAATACAAAACCTCTGCACTCCCCACGTCCTGTCCCTCTGCCGGAGCTGCACGAAGGAGCTTCTCCTGCGAAGGCCAGAGCCTCGGAAGGAACCCGGGACCATCACCACCAGCGCCTTGAGAAGTCGCTCTCTTGCCCGTGAAAACGGGCCTCCGGCCTTCTCGTTGGGAGCCAGTTGTTGACACGCGTCCTAGTTTGATTTGAGTTTCACTGGCTTCCCACCGGCCACCCTCTGCCCCCCAGGTCGGAAGGGGAGGTGGTCACTCGAGCTTGCCCGTGAGCCCAGAGAGAATGACAATCAAAGGAAGTGCGCGGCGCAGGACACTCGGGCTTCCCAGCGAACTCTGATGTGCAAAGCAGCCCAACGTCCATTGGCTCTCAGGGAGAGAGGGGCTCTTGGCACCTCTAGCGCTACACATCCTGCAGGACTGTACAACGAGCCCTGACAATCCCAGCCCCTGGAGCGACGGTGGAAGAAGAGAGGAATGGGGACCCAGCGTGGGAGCAAAGCACACATCCTCCATCGCTACAAGGATCCCCAGTATCATAGTGCGCCTATTTCCCTTGACACCTCTCCGTCTTTTGAAGACTAATTGTACCCAAGCACTCCAGACACCTCCATTCTCTATTGGTTTTGGAAAGATTGGTTCAGAACCGGCGATTAGGGGATACTTAAACACGTTGGTATGTTCTAAGGGCAGGCGACTGAATTAAGGTGACCTGCTGTGAGTCTTAAGATACTTTTTTTTTGTATTTTGCTCTCCTTTTATTAAAGGTCAAGCGAGCCCGATGCAGATTATCCAGGCAGCTCAGAACTCGCCGCAATCTGCCCATACCGGCAAGATATGTATCGCAAATCTCTCAAAATATAATCTTGGGGAATCATATTCTGAATACTGTTTTGATTAAAAAAATCAGAGCAGGGATTGATGCAGAACTAATATGAAAAGAGCGGAGCACAAGCCGGAGAGCGCCTTAATATTTAATAACAAATAAAAAATGGGCTCGCCCAGATTTTAAAAGAGCAAATTCAAAGCATTAAACACGATGATAAAAATCTAGATCTGTTGGATGAGCTTTATTATGAACCAGATTTTTTGTATAAGAATCAGCACAGGAAAGTGAACTTCGTGGGTTCCCCCCTCCCACTTGTTTACTACGGACACAATGACCACACGCGGCTATTACAAAACTAGAAGAAAGTTGACGTTGCCAGGTACTCAGAGCCCTCAACTCCCGCTGATTTTAACACCCAATGGGGTCTCAACATCGGGCAGGACTGGGCCCTTGAAGAAGAGCACAGTCAAGGGACCAACCTGGATTGACTGCGAAAGAGCAGCTAAATCAGACGCAGCATCGAGTGATATGAACAATGACCAAAGAAATGCCCCCAAACCTATTTGGCAGTCAAGAAAGGAAACAGGGAAAAGGGGGGTGGGGAGGACAGGACTCAGATGCCCTTCCATGGATGGGGCACAGGATAGAGATGGATGGCAGGAGAGAGATCACTTGATCATTGCCTGTTAGGTTCACTCCCTCTGGGGCACCTGGCATTGGCCACTGTCGGTAGACAGGATACTGGGCTAGATGGACCTTTGGTCTGACCTGGTACCACCGTTCTTATGTTCTTATGATGCAGATTCCTTGATTAAAGACCTCTTGCTAAAGGGTTTGTCTGCAAGACGGGAGAGACTCGCACCCTTTCTCCCAAATGCTGCCCTTTCTCCCAAATCACTTCCATTCCGGCCGGTCTTGTAGGGTGGTGGCTATTGTGGTATTTACCATAGCACCCCCGTACCGGCAACATCCTATGATGAATACGGTGTGGTTACAGCCTACCTGCAGTAGCAAATGTCAATCATGCTACAGAGCAACCACCATGAGTGGATAAATACACCCCAGCACAATTATTATATTGCCTTGAAACATCACATCCAGGCACTATCACTCCACGGTCTGGAACTCTGTGTTGCTGATTGTAGCACAATTGCTATATCCGGTGATCCCATCACAGTGTAGATGCTAGCGCGGTGAGAGGGACTAGGGGAAGCCATTACAAGGCCACTGCAATAAAAGCTATTTTGAGACTGTGGGATGGTGATGTACTTTTAATGTATGGCATAATAGACAGCGATAGCGTAGATACGTGTTCTTCCTTTTTGTTCGGTATATATTCCATTCTGGTGACAAACAGCCCCTCCCTGTGCCTGTTTTAGTGACACGTGGCCCGTAAGACTGTCGACAACTTGCCTCACCCACTAGATCAGCAAGAAACAAGTGACGCTGGGATACAAAGAGCATCTCCCCCAGTACGATGCCCCCTGCAAAGGAGAACAGATTAGCTGTTTAGTTTTCAACGGTGAGATTACCCTGCCAAGACAGGTATCAACCCTGACACTTCAATGCCAAATCTTATTCATCAACAGCGTCCTCCCAACTGAAATACACCTTCCAGCTAAGCAATGGTGGGAAGCAAGAGATCTCCGGACAGCCACAATGGATATATCGTTTGAAACCTGCCATTTAAAGGAGTCCAGATGATTTAAATCCCAGGCTTTCATTGAGATGAACCGCAGGTTAATTTTAGGGCTGGCTTATATGATAATTGTGAGATGTTTCACTTCTGCCAGGACAGATACGATTAGTGCTTTGGCAGAATCTCTGTCAAGAACGAGGAAACCTGCGAGAAGCAACTGGGTAATAAAGCCACCCTAATGTCTTTATCTCTCCTCATTTGGTTTCCTTTCTGTCTCGAGATCAAGTTCACAGAGGTGTTGGAGTCACTCTGCGAAATCAAAATAATCAGGAGAACTTGGTTTAAAAGCAAATGCTCTATAAAACCAGCGGGCGCAGGAAGTTCCCCCTTTGCCTAGAGAGTTTCAATACAGTTCAGCCACTCGGGGGGGACCCACCACTACCGAAGCCAATGTAAGTCTTTTCTCCTCCGGGGGCCCCGAAGACAAGAAACCTATCATGAATCATTTCCCCGAATGTCCCTCCCTCCAGCTCGGCCCCGTCCCAATCCTGGTCCATGATGGAGGGATTTGTCCTGCCGTGGGGACTCGGAGGTTTAAGAGAGTGGAACGGCTGTAGCCCGTGTGGCGGGTCCATCTCCCTTGTCAAGAGATGAAACGCCACATCAGTTGGCTGGAAACAGCCTCAGATGGGGGGGGTCGGATTTTCTCTCCCCACCGCCGGGCCAAGGGGACGGGTTCCGGATGTCACACCGCCTCCCCCACCTTCCAGATTAGATACAACAGTTCACAAGTTTGTAGCCTGTCAATGCGCTTTGTTCCCCAATTAGTGAACACGCAGACACGACCTCCCCCTCCCCTCTAGGATTATGTCTCTCCCCTGCCTCTGAGCGGGCGGGCTCGGGGGAGCTGGGACCCGTTGATTGATGCGTCCCACGCTGGGTTAGGAAGTTGGGAAAACAAAGTTCGCCTGCTAATGGCTCCCCGTCCCCCTGCGGATGGGCAGACGCGGGCTGCACACTTCACTGAGCGCGCCGGGCGGAATGTGTGCCGGGCATTGTTCGGGGTCGTGTCTCGCCCCCCTCGCCATTCGCCGGACGCTGCTAATGAATTTTTGTCCAAGATAATTATCGGGGGCCTGGAGCCCGGGGATGAAAAGGCGGCTTTGTGCGGCCGGGCTCCCCCCGCCACTCGCCGTGCCCTCTGGGCGACCCAGCCTGCCAGGCGGGGGCATCTGAGCTGCCCGGGGATTGCCCCACGACCTACTTCTGCCCACCGCCCAGGACGGAGCCGCCTCGCTGTCTCCCTAGCCGGCCAGGACAGGCGGGCTGCTGCCTCCCCCCACACCGAGCTCGCCCCAGGCAGGTACCTCGGGCAGACACACGGAGGTCACGTCTACACGGGGATTCGTTGTATGTTAACCCAGGCTGCACATGCTGGTGTTGGCAGGTGCTGCCTAGGGCTACACACAGCTCGAAACGGACTTGTACACCGGTGGGTTTTACCTCGAGGTAACTTGGGGAGGTCAACACCGTTACCCGCCCACACCGCTTCGTCCTTGGGGTTACCTCCGCTGTCTATAGCCAGGTGGAAGCTACAGCGCCCTGTCTCCCCCCATACGCCAGGTAACTCCAGTTAGCCGCCTGGCTGACAAACACAGCCTGTTTCAGACACGTGTGTGTCCGGAGCACATGTGAGCAGCATCTACACTAGAGTTCGCAGTCACCTTCCATGTGAAACGCCACTGGTCCAGTGTAGACAGGAACACCCACAATTCTGCTACAGAAGTGTTAGGCTAGTGCAATGGTTCCCAAACTGTAATAACCTGCACACCCCTTTCACTAAAATGTCAAGTCTCACCAGAACCCCTTAGTAAAAATGAATATTTCCAGGGATTTTCTCCTTTACCTGAATATACATTATAAAAGATGTGATCCTGGAAATATAAAGTTTGTTTTTATGACATGCTTATTACACACTATTTATTATTAATTATTTATCATTACAGTATTTTTATTATGTTATGAAAACAGCAACACTCTTCCAAGCTCTCACTTTCATAGCTTGTATCACTTTGAATAAGCCCGTTATAAGACAAGGCTCCTATGTTTCCTCAAGGAGCATCAGATGTGAAACAGCACAAAGGTATTTAAGAAGCCAACTCAAAGAGTTCCTCCTACACAAGCATTCAGGTCTTGAGCAGTCCAGGCAAACAGCGCACGTTACAACAAACCTTAAACTTGTTCTTCATAATAAATTTTAAAAACAATACTAGCTGCCTATTTAATTTTAAAAACAGCAAAAAATATCCACTTCCCTTTCCATTTCTTACAAGGAGTCTTGAAGTGTAAATCTCCTCAGTGTGATAGATAGGCTTGCTTTGATCTGCTTAGCTCTTGGAAGTCCAGGGGCTCTGGGCTGCTGGCCCCGTGCTGCCTGGGGTTCCTAGGGACAGCTCTGTCTGCCATTAGGGAATCTGTTCCTGAAAACCCCTGTAACATTTTGCGAACCCCAGTTTGGGAACCACTGGGCTAGTGCAAAAACCAAAGAATCAGTGGCAACCATCCATCTGAAGTTTCTTTTCCAAAAGCAAACACCACTCCTTTTCTCTCCAGCGGCTGCAGGCCAGTTATTGCTCTCCTGGTTCTGCCTTCACTCGCTGGATGGGGAAAGGCTTTTTAATAGTATAAAAACGGAAGGTTGTGTTAGCAAAATTAGTTCAACAAATAACACTGACCATCACAGATACAGCACCAACCTCAGACCAGCTTCACTGGTGTGGTCTGTGCTGGAGGGCGTGGGGGAAGAGAAAGAGGGTAGAAGTTGAAAGTCTCTTGCTCTCTCTCTGGGCCTGTCTACATTGTACCATTTTCATCTTTAGCCACAACTGTAAATAGTCAAAATAGGTGCCAGGATTCTGGCCTGGGCAATCCTCACTCCCTGATGGTATCAGCATCCTGATGGTTAACTCCACTTTGCAGAGTCAAGGGATAACATCTGGTAAGGGAGCCAAGGTAAAGTGGGTGTAACTAGAAAATCAGAACAAGGCTCACTGAGTTTGACACCCTATTTGTAGCCTCCAGTGATAACTGAAGAACCCAGTTTGCTAACTCAACATTCCATTTGTATATTACACACCATTTCCCTATTAACCCAGCTAAAGGTAAAAATAAACTGGGGGGCGGTCACACACCGCAGCGTCTGCAGGTTGAGCATAGGGCACATACCTGGGACTCCTTCCACTCCTCCATTTCCCCCTCCCTTTCCCAAGCTCCCTGTGTCTCACCCTCCCATTTCAGGGACTCTCTACAACTCACCCCCCCAATATCAGGGGCTGTGTGTGTCCCCCATAGCCTCTTCCTCCATAGCATGGCCTCTGTGTATCCCCCATTCCCACTCCCCATCTCCTCTCCACTCCTCTGGGTCCCTCCTTTTCCTTCCCAGTCTCTACATCCACTGATTTTGGATACTTGCTTCAATACCCAAACCACCCATTTCCGGCCCACATCTCTGCTTCCCTCATCACCACCACTCCAGCACCCCCATTCCCTTGCATGTCCCTGCGTCAGCCCCCATCCCTTCCACCGTCCCCTTTCTGAGTCCCTGCTTCCTCCTCACTACCACCAACTTCACTTTCCCACAGTCCACGCTCCTCTGGGTCCCTGCGTCTCCTACCACTTATCCCCAGTCCTCACTGGTCCCTTGCTTTCTCCTCCCCTCCCCTTTTGGGTTCTTGCTTCACCACACTATATCTGCCCCATGCCTGTAGTTCCTGCTGCTTCCCCGCTCTGCTCTTCACACACACACACACACACACACACACACACACACACACACACACACACACACACACACACCAGGTACCCACTCCCCTTTGCTCTTTCCTCCACAAACGCTCCCTGTAGGGCTTATTTTTGATTGAGTTCAGGCTACAGACAATGCCCCACGCAGCAAGTTACACTGCTGGCTCCCACACATGTAAGCAGGGGCTGGAGAGAGCAGCAAGATTCTTCTGCCTACAGTACCAGGCAGTCTGAGCCCCCCGGTTTTCTTCTCTATCAGGCTTTTCTGGTGTTTCCATTTACATCAAACACCAATGGATGCATAGAACATACCCAGGAATTCTGGAATTAAGCAGGACACGGTGTTCCAAAGTTATTACATTACAGACAAACCGAGAAATGCCAGGGAGTCAAGAGGATGGCCTTGCTTTGCTCAGCCAATATATAAAAACAACAGTTTTCAAGCAAGTTACTGCTACTGGCAAACAAGTAACATCAATAAACAATGTCACAGTGAGCCACTGGTTCTGAAAAGCCCCCTCAAGCCCTTCAAAGCTCCAGCTCCATATGCTTATAAACAGCCCAGCCACAGTGTGTACAAGTCGGATAGCCCATGTACAGTTCCCCTTCCCTGGTGTTAGCTACACTTGTTGATGCCTCTCAGGTTAGCCTAGCTAACCATGGGCCAGCTACCTCCAGTTTAAAGCTCCACTTCACTTGAGCTAGAAATTGGGGAGGGGCAACACCTGAGTTATACCTCCAGCTAACAATGCAGTGAAGACAAGCCCTTTGAATCTAGATTGTCTGTCTCTCTAAAGATATCTTTTCACTTAAAAAAAATGGGCAGGGGGTTAACCTGAGTTAGCTAAAAGAACAGTGAAGACAACTCAGGTTTTAACTTGGGTGAGTTTTTTGAGTTAAAGCCTATCAGGGAGCCTGGGGTTTAGCTCGAGCTGCTAACCCCTGTAAAATCTAGAGCGGCCGTGTCTAAACTGCTATTTAACAGGAGTAACTAACCCAGATTAAAGAGTAAAAGATACATTTTTTTTCTTTTTGCACGCACAGTAAATACATTGAGAGAGATGCTCTAGCTACACAAGTTACTAGGCATGGCTCAGGAATTACAGGATGAAGTATTGTGATCCAAAATACTGCGGTAACTAGGTGGTATTACTGCTGAAAAAGGATCAGAGGGTTATAGTAAATCACAAATTAAATACGAGTTACCAATGTGATGGAATTGGGCATTAATGAGGCCTCTTTGGAGCTCTGTGTCCAATTCTGAGTGCCACAGTTTAAGAAAGATGTGAACAAACTGGAGGGAGTCCAGAGAAGAGCAACAAAAAATGATGAAAGGTTTAGAAACTAACGTATGAGGAAAGGTTTTAAAAACTGGGCATGTCTAGTCTTGAGAAAAGAAGGCTGAGGTGGGGCCTACTAAGAGTCTTCAGATACATTAATGGCTGTTACAACGAGGACTATGATCAATTGTTCTCCATGTCCATTGAAAGCAGAACAAAAAAACCCAATAGGCTTAATCTGCAGCAAGGGAGATTTTGGTTAGATATTAAGAAACATTTTCTAGCTAAAAGCATAATTAAGCTCTGGAGTAGGCTTGCAAGGGAGGTTGTGGAATCTCCATCAGAAGTTTTTAAGAACAGATTGGACAAACACTTGTCAGGGCTGATATAAGTTTACATGGTCCTGCCTCAGTGCACAGGGCTGGACTTGACTTCTTGAGGTCCCTTCCGGTCCGACAGTTCTATGATTCTATACCAGGCAGGTGATCAGATTCATCAGCTCTTCCCAACCTTTTGAAAGATGAAGCCCATGTCAGGAAAATGAAACAAACTGGGTCCCCCTTTAACACTTGTAATAGTAGCAGGTCAGCATGGATGAACTTGCCCTGCTATTGGTCGGCACCCCCCAGCTAGCCCTTCACTCCCCTTTTTAGAAAGACACGCACCACACTTTGGAAGACAGTGAATTAAATGGATCGTATTCAGAATAGCTCCTTCTTGGGCTTAAAATCCATTATTCTCTGAGACTGGAGTCCAGGATTCCATATCTGCCACTGATGCATAGAGAAGCTTTGGACAACACACTTTAAGTCCAAATCCTGCTCACCTTACTCAAGCCAGTAGTTTTATTAATTGCACATGCCTATGTTTCCCTAGTATATATTATGGGGATAATACTTATCTGCCCCGCAAGGTGCTGTCTAACTGAACTTCAGCTTGTAACGTACTTCAACAGCCTCACATGGGGGTTGCTAGATTAGAAATTATTATTTGTGGCTGCAGTTGTTGTTATGAAGCAGTATGTTATGGTGAGTGATTATTTCAAGCTGCTCTAAACCAGTGTAGGCTGCTCCTTGTGCCAGGTGTCATTTCAGGACCAATGCATCTGTTACTGGGAATTTTTTTTTAAAACCTACTGTTCATCTGAAAATAAATCATAGGCCAGGACAGGTGGGTAACATTCTGGAAATATTTCATATTTATTTAATCTGGATTCTTTTTCAATCTACTTAGCAGGACAAATACTTTTTTTTTTTCTAGCCGGAATCTGAAAGCTGGATTTTTCATCTGAAGAGGAGAAAATATCCTGATAACACCTTGAGGTAAGTAGAACAGTGTATCTCAATTATCTTTAGCAACACATTGGTAGTGTCTGGCCCTCTAAAAGACTTGAGAGAAGTGAAAAAAGTTCTCAAGAAAAAATCCACCTTGAAGATTTGTAGTAAACTTCCTAGTGCTTTATATCTTGTTTCCTACCCTTCTGGGGAGACTCTTTGGGAAATAAACTCATATATTCAGAGTAGAGACCTTATATATGCATATCTCAAAGCCATTAAATCTACTACCTGGATTTTCCAGAGACATAAGGCAGCCTTAAATATGGCTCAGCTAGCCAGTGGAAAACTCCCCCAGATTTCTCCTACATTCTCCAGTTCTTCAAGGCCATTGATCCCCAGATGACAGTATCTCCTCTGGGGACTGTGGGCGAGCTGAAGTCACAGTGGGTCTCTAGGATCCTGCAAGGGAAATGGCACCTTAAAGATGTCTTTTCCTTTCCCCACTCCCAATCCTGTACTGAGAGCAGCTTAGCCTGATCAGCATATTCAGCCTTTTTATTTGCAGAATGCTATCTTCACTTGTGGACTGAGGCAGTAGCTGGCCTTTAAAATTTGCTAACCTTTGGCTCATCTGTTGGTTTCCTTAATGACCACTGTGTCTTATAAGACTTGCACACTAAATTAAGTGACTTCCTTTGGAAGGAAAAATGGAAGAGGTACCCTACAAGAAATTGCAATCCTCCCTCTACCTATAGCATGAATTGTTATACAGGTGGATACATTTATTATATTGTTGATAGATTATATCTGACAATTTCATACAAGTAAATGGAGTAATCTACAAAATTATTCTTTTTAAAAGAGGTGTGCACCAGGAAAGGGTACAAAAGCATCAGCCATCAAACACACTGCCGTGAACGTTGGCGCTCCCACAGATGTCAGGAGTTACTAAGACGTAAATTATTACTTTGAACATGTTATCACCAAGCTTGTCGCAATACAGCCCCTCAAAGAACTGATCAAGAAAAAGAAGCAATAGAGTTAGATGGACAGGTATCTACACTCAAGAAATACCACCTTAGGCATATCAGAGTTATTGCCTGATTTGACCCAGAGGAGAAACTTGGCTTATTGTAGATGCCAGCTCGGTTGGACTCAGATGTTTTAATGGAAAAGTATTCTCAAGACTTCAACATTCTGCATTTCATGGAAGGTTTCACATATTGGGGTCTCTTTTCTAGAGCACAGGCAATCTGGGTGATAACCATGGACACAAGCGAGCACAAATGTGTAAAAGATGCAGGCACAAAATACCCTTTTGTGTAGGGGAAGCTGCAGTGGGTTGGGAGTCAGGAAGCTGGGGTCTAGTCTTACCTCTTTCACAATGACTGATGTTTATATTTCTGTTCAGTTTAGCTTAATGAATGTAATCTGTTTAAAATGATTTACCCTGGTTTAAAGTGCATCTGTATTAGGGATTTGCACCCATGTAACTGGATTGATTTCAAAAATTGATTGAGTTATATTGGTGTAAGTTTTTGAATACAGACATGCTGTAAGGTTGATGACATTTCATCCATTGATCTTCACTAAGTGGATGTTTGGAAGGAGACAAGAGCTAGAAGTTTAAATTTAAACAAAAACAAGTTTAGATTCTGTGCCAAGAGGTGGATTCGGTGGCAAATTCCACAAATATGGCATTGCAGAGTACTCAAGGTCTTGCTTTCACTTAACTTTGTCTTAATTTTATTCAGCCTCATCTTCATAGTCATTTATAAATAGCTTCAACCTGATTCAAGTTGAAAACCTAGGTCTACTGCATGATCTTTCAGTCAGAAGAAAATCCTGCTGGCTACAATGTAGTGTTGTCCATCCTCTTCCCATCTGATACATAATGTAACAGTTTGCCTTTCCATGCGGGGAAAAGACTTCACTTCCAAAGAAGTTATGGTTTCATAGAATCTTAACTCAGGGCCAAATTTGCTAGCTCCATGCCCTACCAGAATGTAGAATGTTTAAGCAGAGCTACTGCTCAGTGCTTCTGATATCCCTTGTGGAGCAAAACCAGTTCCACATTCACCACGTGACTAACGAGCCTCTACGCTGATGCAAAATGTTTTTGGCTGCACAGACTGCGCAAGGGCTGGGGCTAAGGGCTGGTCTACACTGGCGGGGGTATCGATCTAAGATACGCAACTTCAGCTACGTGAATAGCGTAGCTGAAGTTGAAGTATCTTAGATCGATTTACTTCGGGTCCTCACGGCGTGGGTTCGACGTCCGCAGCTCCCCGTGTCGACTCCGCTAACGCCGCTCGCTCCGGTGGAGTTCCGGAGTCGACGGGAGCATGTTCGGGGATCGATATATCACGTCTAGATGAGATGCGATATATTGATCCCCAAAAAATCAATGGCTACCCACCGATATGGCGGGTAGTCTGGATGTACCCTAAGAGAGGAAACTCCTGCCCCTCTTCTCTTCATATCATGCCTTCACGCAGCACCAGGCAGTGGGTGCTTCATCCCAGAAAAGTTACTCCAGTCTCTGACGAGGAATATCACACAACACAGCCACAGGCCGTGGCAAGAGTTTCCTGTCTTGCCAGAGGAGATAGTTCATCCAACTGCATAGACTTCCTGCATGTGCTGCTAACAGCAAAACTCTAATGGGGGCTGTGAGCCTTAGCCTTGCTAAACTGATATAAAGTGGATAGATATAGCTGCTTCCTGATGCCCCAAATACCTGTGATTCACTGGGGTAGGATATTATTGATCCCACTGTTGTGCACTGTAGATGATATTGAGAACCAAATTACGTACCTGTAATAACAGGTTGCTCTTATAGTGCTTTTTTTTTGTCAGTAGATCTCAAAGCACTTTGCAAAGGAGGTCAGCATTATCCTCATTTTACAGGTGGGGAAACTGAGGCATGAGGTGACGTTACTTTCCCAAGGCCACTCAGCAAGTCAGTGGCCAAGCCACGACTAGAACCCAGTCACCCGAGTGCCAGTCCAAAGCTCTATCCACTAGCTCACACTATCTCGTGGTCAGATTTGGTGTACAGATATAATGGGAATCACACAGCGGTTGGGACCAGTTTGGGTAGATAATAGATGGGGTGGCCAGCACTTTAGAGTCACCTGCTTCCCGAGTATTAACTTCAGAGCTAGCTGCTGTTCATCTAGCCAGGTGTTTCTCAGCCCTTTAACCAGGAGCTGTGATTTATGTACGGCGTGCCTGCCAATATGCTAGCCACAACTGTCAAGGTGAGAGCAAATGCCGGTGCATCACCGACAATGATAGCTCATCACTGTCACACACAGAGTTACATCCTCCCATTGACCCCCCCACCCCTCGCTGACCAAGCTAAGCAGCATTGTATGCTTCCCGATCCTGGCTAGCACATGTGGAGTATAACTTTCACGTCACTATTTATTTGGAGCACTGCATAACAGCTTCCCTTTGAGCTCTCCACCATAACAGACAGTTACATACCCAGGCCAAGAGTGCAGATCAAGCAATTCTGAGAGACAACCATCAGCAGCAGAGTTGAAGACTGACTGCTCATAGTAAAACCAAGTTACCCTGCCAAGCCAAAATGACTGCCATTTCCAAGGCACTGCCACAGATGGCAAAACTATCTGCTCACCCATGATCCAAAGTCAGCTCTGACTAATGGAGGGCATCTGATCTAACCCTCCTCATCCCCCCCTCCCCCGCCCCGTCGCAGTAGTGAACGATGATCTCACAAGATTAATGGAAGCAGGGACAGAAACAATCACTCCAGCTAAAGCTGTGACATTCAGTCCAGAAAAGTGTTTCATGATAGAAAGCTACTGTATCCTGATAGTTATGTCATTGACATCAGAACTGACAATAGCCTTTCTAATGGCACTGCTTTATATTTGCAGGCTCTCTCTGCTCTATGCACAGGAAGATAACTGAAATGGCCCAAAGCCAACGGTGGAGTGACGAGATTAGTGAAGACCTTGAAGGAATTTCTGTGAATCACTGAGGTGGAAAGATCTGAAACAAGAGCTGCATAAATTTCTAAGAAATTAGAATTCTCACAACTCTACTTGGACTTCACCAGCAACTGTCCTGCTGCCTAACAGGGTCCCTAAGTAATTTACTCACTCTCCCCTGAAGACTGACACCAAAAATTGTTGTAGAAACAGAGCAGCCAAAGGGAAAAGAAAATGATTCTACAAACATAATAATGGCCATACTGGGTCAGACTAAAGGTCCATCTAGCCCAGTATCCTGTCTTCTGACAGTGGCCAATGCCAGGGGAAATGAACAAAACAGGTAATCATCAAGCGATCCATCCCCTGGCAAACAGAGGCTAGGAACACCATCCCTGCTCATCCTGGCTATTAGCCATTAATAGATCTATCCTCCATGAAGTTATCTAGTTCTTTTTTAAACCCTGTTATAGTCTTGGCCTTCGCAACATCAATAGCCAATATAGGCTAAAATGTTACAGATCACCACCAGCAAACCAGACATGCATACACCAGCCTTCTCCTGGTGTTACTACATTGATTTCAGTGATTTATACAAGCCTGAGATGAGAATCAAGCCTGCTGTGTTTTTCACAATACCAGAGATCACACAATAATCTCTGAAGTGTCAGATTACCCAGAATCCAAACATGCTGTCATTTTGCATGGGAAATATGATGTACTATAACTTTCCATGACTATGGGGTCGACAACAGTGGCTTGTGTATTATAGCACAGGATTGGTAGGAACATACAAGGCAATGGAATGATTTAGCAAACAGGACATTTCCATCAAGGGATGAGGTTTGTTTTTTGTGTGTGTTTGTTTAAAGCACATTAATTTAACCTAAGCACAAATGGAAATAGAAGATTCCTCAATTTGGGATTCAGTGCACTCTGCTGACCCGGGGATTGGAGCCTGGCCTTTCCAAAGGCATTTCTTCCTTTTGTCTCTCAAGTAGAATATTTACAGTCTGTTCCAGTTATCCCCTTTGATAGTATATAATGTCCTAATGGCAAGAAAAAAAACCAAAGGGCTCAGTTTTGCACTCAGATATTCACCTAAAGGTGTGAGCACCAGAGCTAGTTGGACTATTCTGTCTACAATTTAAAGGAAGTGGTGATTCTGATAGGGCATTTTCTAGAGGGGATTAGAAAATCAGCAGCATTTTCTACCATTGAAGACCAAACCTCCTCTGTAGCAGTGAAGATTCAATCTTTTCTTTTGTTGCAGTTGTCAAGACTAGGGAGGATAAGGATCCATACAAATCTAACAGAACTAGGACATTGGATAGGACAACGGTAGGTGAAATTTGACATAGACAAATACAAAGTAACACAGTGTGTGTGTGTGGGGGGGGGAAGTAATTCCTCCAAACCATTCCCATATATTATCAGAAACCCTTATTCCAAGTACTTACACAACTCATCAGCATTCAGATTAATTTGGATAACACTGTAATGGTCACCTCATCTGTTGAAATGGTAGATTTTCAAAGCAAGGTTTTAATCTGTCTCCCCAATGGTTGACTAGCAGACAGCTCATCTTCCCTCTTTTCCCCCCCTCCACCTCCACACACTTTCAGTGTGTCCTCAAATTGAATTTATTTATTTAGACATACACAGGTCTAATTACCTGATGGGGAATTTTTGTGATTTAAGACTTATAATTTACCTATAGAAAAATCAACTGCCAATAAGATTTTTCAGAATTTGTAGGATTCAAGAATTTAACATACCCTTCTCTCCCTGCACTTTGACATAAAATCCTGTCTGACCCAGGCAATTATGCCACAAGTGTCTAAGCAGGAAATGGAAAAGATTTTCTCTGTTTCCTCTCAATTACAGTGATAATATAACCTCTCTCTCTTTATATCCATTTACAAATCTGAGCTAAAAATATAATAAATGCTAATAGATTGTATTTGATACATGAATCACACTTAATTTTAATGTTGTAATTTGGGCCTTATTTTCAGATCCAGCTGAGCTGAGTTGAGCTGAGCACAGAAAGGGTGGAACAAAGGTGGTTTCATGTTACTTTTCAATGCCAATCCTGGGGCTAGCTGCGGACTGGACTGATCCCTAGTGCAATTTAGAGCAGCCATTCTAGGAGCCAGGGATAAGCAGAACACAAGCAATGCTCCAATGACTCTTGGTTTTGGCCGAACCATACCCTCTCCATGCTCCCTTTGCACAGAGCCACCTCTGGCCCTTAATGTTTAGTGGGAAGAACTCTCTTCTGCAGTGTATTTTTATTATTGTAAACTCATGGTTCACCTCACTTTGTGAACAGGCAAACCAGTCAGGCACGGATGCCAGACAAAACGTGTGATACTGGTTGCAAGGTTGGAACCATGTGAATTATTTGATTGTAAAATTGAAAACACTTGAAATCTGCCCTCTTTTGGAGTTTGCAAAGCTTTCAGAAAGTATAGAGTTTCCTGCATAATATTTCTGATGGGAAAAGTGTTGTTGAAATTGGGAATATTTTCCTCGCACTAGCTGGATGTCACCAAAACTTTCAATGCAGTTTTTCCTGGTACATTTTCAAGGTTCTTTTCTATTTAAGTTCTTATATCACCTTCCCAGTAGTATTAGATCACCTAGTAGTGCAATAAGCAATGTGAGTAACATCTGTCACTCGTGGTTTGTTCTCTCATCCTGTGCCCCAGGGGAGAACGGCAGATTCAAGGTAGTGGTTTGTTTTAAAATTTGAAGCTGAGAGATGTTTGCTTTTTTCATATAGTTCAAGTCACATAATCCCCCATCAGGATCCCCAAATATCTGCTTAAAGAATCCTCTCCCACAAAGTAAAATATAGAGGCAAATACTTGATCACCTCAATGTCTATGTTATGTCACCTTAGATCTCCTTAGACTCAGAGTCAAATTCAGAGGCAATATATAAGTTACATAGACCCCGTCACACTAACTCAGACTGTTATAACTGTTTATCCCCACTCCCCATGTGCTCCTTGTTGCTCTGGGTTTAAGATTCTGAGCAGGTTCTTAAGCAGGCCATAAAAAGTGAAAAGGTTCCTTACTTACTGCATGGCTCCGTAAAAATTATAGATGACTGAAGTAAAGAGAGATTAAGTGACTTGTCCAAGGTCACACCAGAAATCTGTGGAAGGGGTCAGAACAGAACCCAGACCTCTAAGACATAAGCTCTGTGCCTTAACTTCAAAAACTCTTCTCTTCCCCTGCAACAGCCAGGGCTGGATTTCCAATTAGGCTCAGTAGGCACGTGACTAGGAATACCAGTATTCTAGGGGCGCCTAAAAGTTAAAGGTAACACATACAGCTCCCCTGCGGGCAGCTGGCTCTTGGTGTGGGTTGGTGGCCGTCCAGTGTGTGGGGCTGGAGCAGGGGCATGGTGAACCATGGCTGGGCGGGGCAACTGCTAAAGGTGTTGGGAGTGTCCCAGCCCTTTCCCAATCTCAGCTGCCCAGCTGCCTCCGCCCTGTACTGGGGAGGGAGAGGAGAGGTGTGGCCGGTGCCCCATTTACTTGCATTGGCAGAGCTGGAGTGCAGCTGCCATTCCGGGCTGCGGGGGGAAAGGAAGACACCCAGGGACTGCTCGTCTTTGGAATTGGTACAGTCCCCCACCTGGCACCTTCCCTGGGGTGGGTGGGCTGCGTCCCAGCTCGGGCTGGGAGCGCCATTTGTGGCAGAGGGTCTTGCACCTTCCCAGGGAGGCTGTGTTTATATTTCTTTTCATTTCATGTTTTATGGAAAACACAAAGGTCAGCTGCAGTCAGAGAGGTGCTGTAGATGCTGGGCCTAGGGGAGCATAAGGTATAAATCCGGCCCTGGCAACAGCCTTACCCACATCCTGCTAAAGTCAATGGAAGTATTCCTGCTGACATCAGTGGGAGCTGTAGCAGGCCTTAAACCACCAAAGGCCTTATTTTTTCAAGGGTTCACGGGGGACTGCATGCTTTTTCTTTTCTTCCTATAGAAAATTACCGTGGTTGCCTGCACCAAGCAGGCCAATTAGATGCATAATTAGAAGCACAACTAAACATGCATCTTACATGCAACTGTAAAAATCAGACCCTAAAAGACTAAATTACAATAAAAATCAACCACTAACCATTCCAGCATATCCACTCTTCCTTAAATCTCAGCTACTGAGTTTACCTTTACGGACTTATACATGTAACTGGTAATGATGTTGTGCTTACCATTTGTTGGTGATGGACATTAGTCAGAATCCCGCTATTGGATTGCAACCTATGTAGGATGGATAGAAAGTATAGCATGTGCTTTCTCATCGCATTTCACACGAAGCTAGCAAAATCCCTACATTTCCCCTCTCCCCCCGCCCACCAGTGGCTCACAGTGGATTAAGTTGCACACTGGTAATTCTGAGTCCAGTTTCACAGCCTAGAGGAAATGTGTATAGAGGAGAGTCCTAGTTAATACATTACAGAGTAAAGGGGCCATTTGCTATGACACATGAGTGTAATAGAACTGCAGAGCTGGGTTTTATGAATTGGTAAACCTGTTTCCTACAGTGATAAATGATACTTTTTTTCTTCTGCAACACAATGACTTAGCAACAAAACCAACTTGATATTCCTGTTTACCACTTATTATTGTACTTTGCTGTCCATCTTTTACTGGCACACAGGCCAGAATATTTTCACACATGAGAAACAGACAAAAATCTATTCTTCGGCAGAACACAAGGGAATTGCATGGGCAATTCCCATTAACACTGATGGATGTTGCATGCATTCCCCCACATATCAAGCTGGAAACAGCTTTCACCCTCTAAATATTTATAGACATAACTGTATTCAACTTTCATTCCACATACTACATTCATCTGATGCACTTTTGAAAGGGTCTTTAGTGTTTACTCACTCTCCTTACAAGAGTTTGACTCTTGACATATGACACTTGTGTGGTACAGAATGACCCAAAGTTAAAATGTGAATTATCATTAATCATTCAAAATCAATCAAATACCAATTTGCCCATTCATAAATTCCAAGAAGTATGAAGCCTTTGATGTGGAAGGAAGAGCCATGAACAATTGTTTATGAACAAGGATATAAGTAAGTATCAACCCATCACATGGCCTAAAATATTTTTGTCACATGACATTGTTTTAAACATTACAGAAAAAATATACTACAGTTGTATTTTACTTTATTTTCTAAAACTGCACAAAACCCTCAATGAATATATGTGAGCTGGGTATATGGATGCACATGTATTCGTGACTTGGGCACATGCATGAGGATTTTTGCACGTGAAAACTGCGTATGCACAGAAGTGCATGTCTGCTTATAGAGAAGCAATTAAAAAAACAAACAAACAAGCAACCACCAACCAGAACCCAGACTTTTGTTTATTTCCAGCTTTAAATTGAGGTTGTTTTTTGGAGGGTGATGGAGGGAAGGGGGATTTTCAAATTGAATGTAATTCACATAATAAAATAATAATTAATAATAATACCTAGCTCTTGTAAAACACTTTTCACCCACAGATAGCAAATCATTTTGTGACAGTGGTAACAAGTATTGTTATTCCTCTTTTACAAATAGGGAGACTGAGACACAGAAAGGCAAAGTGAACTTTCAAGGACAACTAACAGCCCAGTGGCAGAACAGGGAATAAAACCCCTGTCTCCTGACTTCCAGTCCAATGCCTTATCCACTAGGCTACAAGACCTATCACAAACCTACTCTGAGCCAATAAAACATTATGCTGAGTTAATCTACCATTGTCTCAAGCCCTTCTTGTTCAGAATTATCCAGATGAAATGACTGAGATGTTTATTTATGATGGCATAGCTGGTAGCACCACATATTAAGGTTGCCCAACACTTTCCATTACAAGACCCTGTTTTTCAGTTTCTTATAACTGCCACATTTTAACCATTTGGGCTGAAATTTCCCATACTGGGTGTCTGGAGGATTCTCTGCAGCTTGAGGTCTTCAAATCACAATTTGAGGACTTCAGTAACTCAGACATAGGTTAAGGGTTTGTTACAGGAGTGGGTGGGTGAGATTTTGTGTCCTGCATTGTGCAGGAGGTCAGGCTAGATGATCATAATGGTCCCTTCTGACCTTAAAGTCTATGAGTCTGCCCCAGGTTGACTTTTTTTTGAAAGTTTCAACCAAAACAGTTCAGCCATATCCAAGAATGAGGTTAGGGGAAAATATGTTGTTCCGTCCATATTAAAAAAAAATACTTATGACCGTTTCTTTGAGAAGCCCTGAGTGTTCACTCAGGGATTTGCACTGGTTTATCTAAACCCAATGCAAGTTTATAACAAGTGAATAATAAATAATGAAGTGCTAACTGTTAATAATTTGGATGCCCCTGTCCTCCAGTGCCTGTGTAATAAGGTAATTTCTTTTGTCTACCTATCACCCACCCCTTATTAACACAATCTCCTTCTACTCCTGTTTGGTTCACACAACATGACTTCTTCTGTGGAAGAATTATGCCAGGATCAAAACAGACTCTTGTGAGAGCCCTGCCTAGGAACGGCACACCATCATACAATTCCACAGTTTGGCTCTGAATGCCCCCAAATTCAAGATGTTTGGGGTTCAGGTCATATAACCCCTTTCCCCCTTTACAGAAAGTCCTGTACAATTTAGTTGAAGGTGAAGCCAACAGGAACTTATAGAAATTACTCTGAAAATCTATTGGGTTTTTAGCAGTCCTATGTAATTCTATAGAAGCGTTATACTTTTCTAGCAGATTTGTCAACCATCTGATAGAATTTTAATAGAAAAGTTATTTTCAATTCTATGGGACTTTTCCCATAAGGAATTTCTCTCTCTAGGCTCATGCTTTCTGAGGAATGGAATACAAAGCAATGCTGCTGCACAGAAAATCCCCTTGCAAGAGATGCCGCAAAAACAATACAAAAAGAAATGAAGACAATCAGAAGAAAGCTCTCTAAGTGGCTCCCAGGTGGGAAGGAGTGAGAGAATGCAGAGTTTTCTGCTTTTTTTTGGGGGGGGGGAATATTGCTTATCTTTTCTGATAACCAGAAAACAACTGTTTTACTCTTTCTTTCAATTGACTTCCTTTCTTCTAGGAATCCTTGCTTTGTTTTCTACCTGGATTTGGAGCCAATTTATTCTTTATTATTTGCAGAGTGCTGTTGTGGGACTCATGGGATGTGGGATCTTCTAGCACTAAGCTGTGCAATGTTGGGGATTTTGGCTGCTCGCCCTGGTTAACGCAAAGAACTAGGACTTAAAAAAAACCAAAAACAAACAAACAAACAAAAAAACAGAGCAAACCCCCAAAATAGAAGTGTACCTTTTTCTGAGATGTAAGCTGTATCGTGACCTATTTCTCTATGCTCCTGCGTCACTCATTTATGGGTTGGGTAGGTAATGAGCACAATGACCTATAAAAACAGCAGAAGAAAGGGAAAAAAATTGCATATACCCAAGATCTTCGAGGACAGGTAATTTAACAGGATTTATGGATCAAAGAAAAATAGGCCAGGAGAGTTATGCACATTTCCAATTACTTCCTTGAAAAGTTTGCATGTAAATGAAGAAACCTTTAGAAAGATTTAGAAGATGAGAGACAGCCCTGGAGACGTCTCTTTGCACCTGTGATGAGCAGGACACAATCTAGTTATGGGTTGAGTTAAAACCCCATTGAGGCTGGCAGGTGTGAACCCACCATTCAGTTAGCATAAGCCCCACTTAAGACAGAAGGTGTGTGAACCTGGCCAAAAGCATTTGGCAGAATATTGTATTCAACGTGCGAGCCTGTTTGTGGGAAGGGAGAACTCTCAGAAATTGAGGTCAGACAAGAACAGAGGGCGTGAGGGAGGCAGCTAAAAGCATGTGACTGAAGAAGCATGGAAGAAACCTGGGAAGAGGTTTGTGTGTCAGGGCTACAGGCTGAAAAGAGTGCTCTTGCGGCTCTGAGCAGAAGAGCCTGTTGCCAGCTATTTGATTCCATCAGAGACACAACACTGCACCTTCTTTGTATGTGAACAATATTGCATCAGAGAAATATCAGATTACCACTAATTTCTACTCCCAACTGGAACACTCACGGGGCCCCACACTTTGGGATCAAAAACGGGCCACAGACCCATAAAGGAGATGTCTCTAATGAACGAAGCTGGAAGCTAACACACTACATTGGTATAATTAAAATAGCCATTCTGGAACTGTTTATATGGACCCTTCCAAGACGGACCTAGATGCTGGTGTGATAGCACTATACTGAGATGGAAGAGAGGGATAGCACCTTGACAGAGTATTCTGTCTCTCTCTGAGAAAGGAACCCCTGGTCATAATCTGAAGCCTGGCTCACAGAACTCTCTTGAAAGAATAAGTGCAAGCTAAAGAACAGGTACAAGATTAAAAGGAAGAAAGAGGCCATGGGTTTGAAGTTACATTGCAGGGGAAATCGGCAGCTAGACACCATCGAACCATAAAATAGCATTCAGACACAGCTGTATCACAGAGGTAGTTCTAAAGACCTGCAGTACCATCCCCATAAGACGAAGGAAAAAGAGATTACAAGTGTTTATGTCAACTTCCAAATAAAAATAAAAATTAATCATTGCTTAGGGAGGCTTGGATAATGTATGTTTCCAGCAAACAAAGGTAAATCCAAACTCCATGTTTACTGAGCTATTGTATAGCTTGGATAACAAAAAACCTAAGACAATTGGGTTCTGTCCTGGGAGACAGATGGGCAGGGGCGGCTCCAGGCCCCAGCACGCCAAGCACGTGCTTGGGGCGGCAAGCCACGGGGGATGCTCTGCCGGCGCCGCGAGGGTGGCAGGCAGGCTGCCCTCGGCGGCTTGCCTGCGGAGGGTCTGCTGGTCCCGTGGCTTCGGCGGACCGTTCGCAGGCAAGCTGTGGAAGGCAGCCTGCCTGCCATGCTTGGGGCGGCAAAATTCCTAGAGCCGCCCCTGCAGATGGAGTTATAACACAGCAATACTGTGGCAAAACTTTATTTGATTTGTAGCACTGTTAACTTTTTAAGTAGAGATGGTTAAAAAGAATGAGAAGCATTTTTATATTTTTTTTCACCTTCTGAAACTCAAAATTAGAACCAATCCAAATATATCTAGCTGGTCAAAAATGGGAGGAAAACCATCACAAACTTTTGACAGACATTCCACATTTTGAAATTCAAAAAAAAAAAAAAGCAGCCACTTCTACCTCCCTGTCTATTGGAAATCTTGGCAGCAGCATTACCTTGACCTCAAGGCAAGAAGGAACAGCATTTTATATTGGATAGTCATCTCCTTGGGGGCAGGAACTGTCTGTGTGTCCTGTGTTTGTACAGCACATCACACAAGGGCAGGGCTGGCTCCAGGGTTTTTGCTGCCCCAAGCAGCAAAAAAAAAAAAAAAAAGCCGCAATCATGATCTGCAACTCTATCGCTGCCACTTCAGGCTTCGGCAGCAATTCGGCAACTGGTCCTTCGCTCCGAGAGGGAGTGAGGGACGGGGACCTGCCGCCGAATTGCCGCTGAAGACCCGGACGTGCCTCCCCTCACCATTGGCCGCCCCAGGCAGCTGTTTGCTGGGCTGGTGCCTGGAGCCGGCCCTGCACAAGGGGGTCTTGGCCCATGATTAGGGCACTAGGCACTACTGCTATATGAATAATACTAATTGAATGCTAATACTAGAACACTGTTTACCGTTCTGGTGTCTACATCATAAAAGCATGTTGAAAAATTAGAGAGGATGCAGAAGAACACAAATGCTATTTGTGGGCTAGAGAAAATGGCTTACAGTGAGACTTAAAGAACCCAATCTTAAATAGGTTTGATTAGCTAAATACTTATCAAAAAGAAGTTTGGGTGACTGGGAAAGAAAATGGTAGATGAAATTCAGTGTTGATAAATGCAAAGTAATGGATATTGGAAAACATAATCTCAACTATACATACAAAATTGTGGAGCCTAAATTAGCTGTTACCACTCAGGAAAGAGATCTTGGAGTCTCATAGACTTTAAGGTCAGAAGGGATTATCATGATCATCTAGCCTGACTTCCTGTACTTTGTAGGCCACAGAACCTTGCCCATCCACTCCTATAATAGATTCCTAACTTTTGGCTGGGTTACTGAAGCCCTCAAATCATGGTTTCAAAACTTCAAGTTACACAGAATCCACCGGTTTCAGAGTAGCAGCCGTGTTAGTCTGTATCCGCAAAAAGAACAGGAGTACTTGTGGCACCTTAAAGACTAACAAATTTATTTTAGCATGAGCTTTCGTGAGCTACAGCTCACTTCTTCGGATGCACTATGCATCCGAAGAAGTGAGCTGTAGCTCACGAAAGCTCATGCTAAAATAAATTTGTTAGTCTTTAAGGTGCCACAAGTACTCCTGTTCTTTTTATAGAATCCACCATTTACGCTAGTTTAAAACTGCAGGTGACCCATGCCCCATGCTGCAGAGGAAGGCAAACCCTCCCTCTCCACCCAGGAGTCTGTCAAGCTGATCTAAGAGAAACATTCCTTCCCAACTCAAAATATGGTGATCAGTTAGATGAAAGTTATAGTTCTGATAGTTCTCTGAAAACATTTGTTCAAAGTGCAGTGGCAGTCAAAAAAGCTAACAGAATGTTAGGAGGTATTAGGAAAGGGATAGGTAAACTGACAGAAAATATCAGAATGCCATTATATAAATCCATGGTACACCCACACCTTGAATACTGCGGGCAGTTATGGTCACTCCATTTTAAAAAAGATACATTTGAATTGGAAAAGGTACAGAGAATAGCAACAAAAATGATTAGGGCGGATGGAACAGCTTCTTATGAGGAGAGATTAAAAAGACTGGGACTGTTCAGACTGGAAAGAGATAACTGAGGGAGATATGACAGAGATCTATAAGATCATGAATAGTGTAGAAAAAGTAAATCCAGAGGTGTTATTTGCCCCTTTATACAACACACAAACCAGGGAGCACACGCTGAACTTAATAGAGAGCAGGTTTAAAACAAGCATAAGGAAGTATTTCTTCACACAACATAGTCAACCCGTGGAACTCATTGCTAGGGGATGTTGTGAAGGCCAAATGTATAACTGGGTTAAAAACAAATTAGATACATTTATGAAGGATAGGTCCATTAATGGCTATTAGCCAAGATGATCAGGGATGCAACCCCATGCTCTGGGCATCCCTAAACCTCTGACTGTAGAAGCTAGAATTTATCACTTGATAAATTGCCCTGCCTTTACTGTAAGCCTCACTTTTCTGTTTACTGCCTTTGAAGCATCTGGTGATGGCCATTGTTGGAAGACAGGATACTGGGCTAGATGCATCTCTTATCTGACCCAATATGGTCTTACTTATGTTTTTACTGAAAGGTGACTTGAATACAGTGTATTAGGACCTTTACGGGGAGAAAATATCAGGTACTAAAGGTCTCTAATATAATTGTGAAAAGTATAACAATAACCAGTGACTGGAAATTAACACCAGGCAAAGTGAAGTGAAAAAAACAAGGCACAAACTTCCAACAGCATGGGTGATTAACTATTGGCACAAGCTATCCAGCGAAGTGGCGGTTTCTCCATCTCTTGATCTCAAGACTGGATGCCTTTCTGGAAGATATTCTTTTGTTAAAAACAAGTACATTTGTAGCTGGATGAAATGCAGTCGTCTGTGTCATGCAGAAGGTAACACTAGATGATATAATAGTCTCTTCTGGTCTTAAAAACCAATATTATTGGTTCCCCTTTGAAAATACAGACTTTCTTCAACCATGTCCCCATCTTTATGGGAGATATTTTTTCACTTAAAGGACCTTTCAGAGTCTGTTACAAACATAATTTAGGACTTCACACTAGAACTGTTTGCAAATTTTTCAATACAGGTCTGTCACATCTTACGCGCATTTAACATACGCGATTTCAGCTTTACGCAGTCAGCAAAAACAAAAGAAAAAGAGAAAAATAACAATTTAAATATTGTTTCTGTAGTGCGGGCGATTCCACCCACCATTCAACTCAATGTAATTTTGACTATAAGCGGTTTTCGCTTTACGCGCTAACCGCAGAACGGAACCCATGTGTAAGATGAGACAGACCTGTAAAACAGATTTTCATCAGCAAAGGATTGGTGTTGATGATACTTTCATTGGGAAGGTTTGTCACATCCAAGGTAGAATTTCTTGTCAAAACCAAAGACACACTCACTTCAGAGTAGCTAGTAGCCTGTAGGGTCTGGGTATTCCACTTGGATCTGGGAAACTCGGGTGGGAAATTCGGGTTCAAGGCCCTGCTCCAAACAGATGGCAAGGACTTGAACTTGGGCTTCCTACATCCAAGGCAAGTACCCTGATCACCAGGCTCTTGGCTATTGTGGGATGGGTCACCTCCTTGTTTTTCCCCACAAAAATACCTGAAAGATCAGTTTCAGAACAGGAAAATTTTAATGGGACAGAAAAAAAAAACTGTTTCCCACACAGCTATGCTCCACAGGTAAAGATTATTATTATGGGAGAATACAGAAAAAATATTTCTTGCAAATATTTACTTGAATTTTTAACAGGTTTACTTCAACTGTGTTCAATTATGTTCATGCCCCTTGTGTGTGCACATTTTACCAGTATACTAGGAAGTGAGATTGCTGGCACATCTGTGGAAAAAGTCAACCTTAAACACATAAAGGAGACAACCCGAGGAAATAAAGTTTTGAATTCATACTCTTGAGCATTGGCCCTGACGTTATAGTCAGCCGTTCGGAGAACAGAAATGATTTGCATTGTTTACTGCTCAAACAACAGCCTGTTAAAAATATCCTTGGCTATAGTAGTGATAGTACATATTTACATGGGTTGTGGCCAGTTTTCAGTCACAGTAAAGACAGGCCCGACCTCATTTTAAAATGATTACTTAAGAGAGTGGTCATATTTTAAGTGTCTATGAAATTATGCAAATAGAATTCAAACCAGAAAATCAGATTGCTAGATAATTGACCATTAATCTTTGATAAAAGTTTTTAAAAATTAAAGCAATCAGAAATCAGCTTAGTGTACAGTCCCTTGGGCCTTATTTTGGTCCAGAAAGTCTGTACGCTAAGCTGATTTCTGACTGCTTTAAGTTGCAAAAATTGCTTTTTAACCAATGCAAATCCACGGAAATCAATGAGGTTGCACCTGGTGTAACCATGGGCAGAATTTTGTGCGCTTCAATCACCGTGTTTTTATTAAAACTCAGTATGTGTGTGGATACTTTGGATTCTGATTTGTTCAAGCACACAATAATCTCTTCTCTAAGCCAGTCAGAATACAGCAAGTTAATAATAATGCTGTAAGCAGAATCCAATTTATTCATAAAAATACAGTACTGTTTTAAACAAACTGTTCTTTTATGGAAAATACTGTCCCTGATTGGCTTATGAAACAGACCTTTGTCTGTTTCAGCCAATCAGAATAGAGCAGGTCAAACAATAGTGCAGCTAGTATCTGTCACTCTGCACTAGCATCCATCAGACAAAATGATTATATCTCCATCCATCATTTAGCATAACAAACATAAAATCACTGTAACACCATGTCCCAGAATCAGTGTTTCCTGGTTTGAAACTAAACACAGCTTCACCTCTAACATTTATTTTCCTTATGCCCAACATTTTTTTGGTAACAGCAGGAGAACCATAATCCTGCGAGAACATTCTATTTCATTAACACTATCTCTTAATTAGCATATATAGCACTTCCTCAATATTTATCTGAATTTAATGAGCACATGCTGTAAAACTTTTGTTCCTCTGCGACTAATGTAACAAAAGTAAATCAAAACCCAGCTAATTGAAGCAGCAAGTTAGACAGACTTTGCGTACCAAGGAAAAACATGATAACGCTTTCTGCTTAAGGCTTCCCTGTTAAACCACAGCCTCAGGTGATCTGAAACTCTCCTGAATTGTTTTTTCTTTATTGTTTGCACCGTGGTAGTGCTTAGGAGCCTAGTCATGGCCCCCATTATGCTAGGTGCTATCTAAACACAGAACTAGACATATTCCCTGCCTCAAAGAGCTTCCAATCACACTAAGAAACAGAAGACAACAGAGTCATAGACAGCTAGAAAGCACAAGGAAACAAGGAGACAATGCTGGTCAGCATGACAGGCTCTGGTCTTAGCATACTAGTGGCCTTGTCAAGTTATCATGGCAAAGGAGAGTTTTGAGGGAGGATAATGATGTAGTTTTTCAGATGTTTACAGGAAGCTCATCCCAGCTGTAAGGAGCAGAATGGGAAAAAGTACCAAGGTACCAAGATTTAACAGGTGGGCGATGGAGGCTGACATCATGAGCTGATCAGAAGTGGGAGTCGACATCTCAATACTGAGCGAGAGATCAGATGTAGCATGGGGAGAGGCTGGGAAGAGCCTTGGAGGTGAAGACAAGTAGCTTATGCTTGAGGCGACAGAGAAAGGGGAGCCAGTGGAAGGATGCAAAGAGAGGGATGATATGGTGCAAGGAACAGGCTAGGAAATTATCTTTGCAGCAGCATTCTGAATGGATAGGAGTGGGGCAAGACCGCATTTGTCCGGGCCACAGAAAAGGATGTTGCAATAATCAAGACATGAGATGAGGAGGGCTTGGCAAGCATTTTAGTTGTGTGGATAGAACGCAAAGTCGGTATCTTAGAGATACTAAGCAGAAAGAGTATGAAAGACTTAGACATAGTCAGTCTCACATGAGGCTATGTCTACACTATGGATCATACAGAGGCAGAGCTGTACAACTTCAGCTGCACCACTCTAAGGTCTCCTGTGTAGCTGCTCCATGCCGATGGGAGAGCGCTTTCCCGCTGGCATAATTAACCCACCTCCAATGAGCGATGGTAGCTATGCTGGCGGAAGATGCTCTCCCACTGACATAGCACTGTCTACAGTGCCTTGTCGGTGAAACTTATGTTGGTCAGGGGTGTGGTTTTTCACACCCCGATAGACAAAATGCAAGTGTAGATAAAGCCTTAGTGAGAGGTCTGAGCTGAAGGTGACACTCAGGTTATAGGGTCCTAAGGGTATTTCTACATTGCAAGGAGAGGTATGATTGCAGCACGCATAGACCTACCTGAGGCTAGCTTTGATCAAAGCTAGCTCGAGTTACAACAGTAATAATGTTGCAGCTGCTACTCAATGACATACCCAATGTCCAGGAAGGGGATAGGGTTGGCCCATGCAACAATCACACATGGCTATTAGGATGGGCAGGGATGGTGTCCCTAGCCTGTGCTTGACAGAAGCTGGGAATAGGTGACTGGGGATGGATCACTTGATGATGACCTGTTCTGTTCATTCCCCCTGAAGCACCTGGCATTGGCCACTGTCAGAAGACAGGATACTAGGCCAGATGGACCTTTTGTCTGACACAGTATGGCCATTCTTATGTTCTTACATGCTGCAATGACACCTCCTGATTGCAGTACAGACATAACCTCAATGAGGCTGAGGATGATAGTGTATTACACAGCTTGATTTTCATAAGGCTAAGATCCTAGGATATTACTCAAACGTGTGTGTGCAATTGTATGTGCATTTATATGTGCAAATACCATGTGGCTATTTGTGTGCATAAATGGTGAGACACAATGTCTGGTAACTAGAAAGTGCAAAGGCCCGATTTTCCTGTGCATTCACTATAATGGAGCATACAAGCAAGCACACAATTGTGCTCATGTGCGTGTGCATAGCTCTCTGAGTTTTTTAAAAAGAAAAAAACTCAGGCCTTCAGTTGCACAAAAGAAAAAAAATCCTAACAGGATAATTAACCCTGGGATCAGATTACCAAGAATGTGGTAAATTCTCCTTCACTTGAAATCTTTACATCAGGATTGAATGTCTTTCTAAAAGAGATTCTCTAATTTACCTACTAGTTAATGGAGGCAGAAGTCACTGGATGAAATTCTCTGCTCTGTGATATGCAGGAGCCCAGCCTTGGTGACCACTGTGGTTTCTTCTTATCTAATAATTTATGAAATATGTTTTGCTGTTATGCTGAAGTTCTTTTAATTAAAACACAACATTTTAACCTCAGTAAATTATTCAATATTCATAAAAAAGTTTATGAAACTACCATTGCAGTGAAGTCAAAAATACATTTTAAAAGGAAAAGACACCAGCGTTTACGGACAAACTGTATCCAGAGTGCTCAGATTTGTGCAGAAGGAATTACAGCTCTTCCATCGCACACTCTAATCAAAGCCAACATTTTCCACAGTCAGATTCAGAACAAAACACCATTTCATTTAGATATATATTTTCTAAATGAAAACGGTCTCCAAAATACTTTATGTAAGTCATGAAAACACACAGTTTCTTGTGAATAACGGCACCTCAATCCTTCCCTACGCTTTAGGTTATTTTGCATAGCTCTGGTGGTGCGAACAGCCAGGAAGCTGTCCTAACCATCCTCCATCCGCAGGATTATCTTTGTATAAGGAGAATCCCCTGGGTGACATAAAGCTGATGTTGTGGCTCTATGCCTAGCTCCTCGTACATGGGGTGGTGTCCATGGGAAAAGGGATGTGGTCAGAGTATTCCAGTAATCTCTGGCTGCTGGAAAGGACTCTAGGGATTGGGCAGCTTGGCCAAAATTTAGGGCTTGTCTACACAACGTGGGAAAGTACTCCAGAGGGGCATGATTTGTGATATGCTCTACTGGGTAGCACTCTAACGGCCCCTGTGCACTCTAAAAGGTACCCAGTTTGTGTCATTTGTGAGTGGGACAGGAGGCCATATTGCTTGTTCATAATGAAAAATTGGACTGGCTCTATTCCTAAATGTGGCTGGCTCTTAGGCAACACCATTCATTGGCTGCGTGTGCTGTAAGTCGTGTTTGTTTGGAGAGACACAGCATATAAGGGCCTTCAGTCATGACTGTGTTGAGGAAAAGCACCACTTGAGGAATTATGACACTAGTATTGACAGAAGGCAGGAAACAGACACATTCACCTGGAAACACAAAAGGACATTGTCACTAAATGGGGTGATCATTCTTTTGACCATTTCTTCCCTCTCTTCCTCTTGTGCTAAATCACCTTTCAGCTTTATGTACTAGTGCGTCCCAGGAAGCTGACTGACTATTTCATTCCCTATAGATTTTAGTGACTGATCTTAGTGCTTAGATACTATGTTGATGGAGGCCACAGAAACTCATGGAATAGATTAGCAGGTACACAAGTATATAGGGTGATGGGCAAACTTCAAGAGGTTGATCAGGGTTCAGGATGACTGCTGGTCCACATGTCTATTAGGGAAGTGAATTGCCTTATCCACACAGATCCTCAAGTGAACCAAAATGAGCAGCTGTAAATCAGGTGTCAGCATAGTTTAGCATTAAATAAGATGGCTCAGGTGGTGAATGTAACAGGATGTCGAATGGAGTGAGGCAAGGAACAGCAAAAATTCATCAAGCCCCGCAGCAAGCAGGAGAACATCTTCAGTAAAACTGACCCGTTTCCTACCAGGGTACCATAATCACTAAGGATTCCTGGGAGCTGCACACTGCACAGGGTGACTGGAGTGAAGAGGATATTCTATGACTATGAACCCTGGCAGGAGCCTCTCCTTGGTCTTGTTTCACTTCTGTAAATATACAGTCAAAGCATCACTAAATCTAGCCTCAGAGGCGCAAATTGGGCCCCCTAAATGGCTAGTGCCTGAATCCTAGGGGGTGTGGGGAGATCACAGAGTGTGAATCTTGAGAGTGGTTGCTAGGGTCAGCCTAGATTTTTCTGCCTAACTCAGAGAGAGCATCATGTCAAAATGGTGGCTCAGATGGCATCCTCGAAGTCATAGTGCAGCCCTCTGCCAATTCAGAAGCAATATAGGGTGACCATATGTCCCATTTTGTCCAGGACAGTTCCTTTTGTAAGCCCTGTCCCAGCTGTCCCGACTTTTTTTGGCAAAACTAGGCATTTGTCCCATTTGCTCTTGACAGCTGATGATCATCCATTGGCAAGAGCAAATGGGACAAATGCCCAGCTTTGCAAAACCAGTGGGGTGCCACCCATGGTGAAGTGTGGAGGAATATGCAGGGGGTGACACCAGCCCTGTGGGAGGGGAGGGAGGGCTTGGTGAGCAGCTTGAGACGGGCGAGCAGCATGGGCTGGGCCCTCGTGGGCTGGGAGGGGGGCGTGAGAAGCATGGGCCGGCTCCACGTGGGCATGGGGGGCAAGTGGTTTGGGCCAGTGGCTGATGCTAGCCCCCGCATGCAGGGTGGGGGCCACAGGGCTCAGTCCGAGGCCTCAGGCTAGTCACAGGCAGTGTCCCGTTTTCCTTTTTGGGAAATACAGTCACCCTAAGCAAGAAGAAACACTGTGCACCTCCATCTTTTCTTTGGATTTCCATCATGGGCAATCCCAGTTTAAGGCTCAGTACGTAGTCCAAGAGAAGCTATCCTCCCATTTCCAGACACGCAGATAATGCAGAAGTAGTTTTGCCCAACTTGTATGCAAACTCAAGGCTGCTCTAATTCACACTCAGCTACCTACAGCCTCCAGGGTTGTTTTAGCCATTGGAAATCAGCTGAAGCAGAGGCCAACCAACTAAGCCCTTTATTGCTTAGATGTACTCCCTACACTACACCTATGAGGGACTACATCAACCCTACATCACCTGACAGTTCCCCACTGAAGGAGGAACCTTCCATGACTGCTTTCTACTGAGAGATGAGTGCAAACCAGCTGTTGTGAGGTTAAACTGTGGGTGAATAGATCATGTAGATGGCTGGAAAATCATTCCTCACTTAACTAGATTTAGTCTAAATATTTCAAATTCTCATGAAAAATCTGCACCATCTTCTCGTGAAGATGCTCGATTGGTTGCAAACACCTGAAGTCACAGACAGGCACATGCATTTGCATGCAATACATGGCTCCGCAGGATAAAAACCTCCTCCCTGAACACTGGTGCAATTAAAAAGTGCTGTCATAAAAGCTGCAGAAATCTAAACAGAAAAGGATGAAAACATGGTTCAATAATTAAAAAAATAAAAATCCAAACATCCACAGGAAAGGCTTCCCAATAGTCACTCAAATCTACTTGAAAATGAAGGGGTTAAATGCTGACCGTAGCTGTTTGAAAAGCCATAAGCAGCTAGGATGTTGGCAGTAAATGTACTATTTTTATTCTGTTTGTATGCTGCCAAGCCTTTTCTTCCCCCCCTCTGAACAGCATTTAGATAAATGCCAACGTTTTAAAACGAAGTGGCCCCAACATTATTAATTCATTTGGTATTCATTGCAACAGCATTAATCATCATAAACTGCGGCAGCATTGCTACACGTGTAATGTGTACTTTCCTAGGAATTTCATTGTAAAGCCCCTGACATTACTAACAATGTAAAAACAACAAGACATTACAGCTAAGCAAAACAATAACAAACCCCCAACTTAATAAATCATTATTCTGCCCACAAGCATGCTAAAAAAATAAACTCATTTCAAAACTAGGAGAGGAAAAAAACAACATGCAATAAGTGACATCAGCAAGTCTGAGGCTTTCGGTTGCAACAAAGAAACAAAACAGCATGCTAATATGACATTTACAAATAATACCTAACCGCAGCCTAATTAACTTATTGTGTGCTTACTAAACTAGCATACATATTATATTAGAAGAAAAACACTTATTTGTTCTGTTGCTAAGAAACTTAAGACATTTGCATATTTAACAAATTGTTGGAGTGTTTTTAAATCAGAAACCATCACTATTTATAAAAGACAAATTTAAAACATGAGATCAAAGACACAACATTAATTTTTTCTTTTGTCAACTGTCTTTGTTGACTGGCTCAAAGAAGCTGTTTTATAGCTGGCTGATACATAATGAAACATCTGGTATTATTCTGAATTACAGTGGAACCCTGTAATAGTCAAGTTGCCCCCGCCCCTCGTTTCTCTTACACCAGTCCATGTATTATGGGGCAAATCTTGACGTACCCTTGGAAGTCAGTGGACGCGTTGCTTCAAGAAGGACTTCAGAATCTGACCCTATACTAGGGATTTCACTGTAGCGGGGACATACTTTTGAAAAGGCTGCAGATTTCAGTCTGTGGTAATTGGCCCCCTGCAGCTGTGTAGGGAAAGGGGAGGGATGCACCCATCCCCTCACCCAGCCCAGCATGCACAGAGGAATCCCCAGGTAGCCAAGAGCAACTATAACTGGCCCTCTACCATTGTTTCATCTCCACAGCACCTGGTAGAAGGGGTAAGAAGGTGCGGCAGCACCAGAGCTCTTTATTCTCATGATCTATGGCTGCAGAATGGATCCTTGGGAGCAGTTGCACCCACTTGTAATTTAGAGCAGTGCTGAGGCTGCTCTACATTTCACTGAAGGCTGGGTCATCTCCCAGCAGCCTAGAGATGAGGGGAGCACAGAGGTGGTTAAAACAATCCCCTCCCCTCACAGCTGCTCCAAGGGGGGCTCTGTAAGAGCTGAGGATCTGGACCAATACACTTAAATTCAGTTTAACTTCATTATGAGTGACATTTCGAGACATAGGAATCCTTCAAAAAGTAGGAATCCAGTCCAAGTGAAACCAAGGGCAAGGCATATAAATGATGACAGGCAAAACGTAAGAGGAAAATTTGGAGGGAATTTGAAGTCTCAGTAGCCCAACACAAACAAGCTATTCTCTACATATGCCAGAGGTTGGAAATATCACAGTCAGTGAATCTGCTGGATTACCTGTGGGTGCCCAGGGCAATCAGAGAGAATGAGGACATTGCAGGGAAGTTAAACAACTCCTTTGTATCAGTCTTCCCCACGCACTGTTGGCAATACCCACCCCAGACCTTCTCTTTCGAGGTCATAAAGATGAGAGGTGGTGCAAACACCAATTCAAACCCAGACCAAGGCGTTCACTGGGACAGGACAGTATTCATGAAAAAAAGGCTAACAAGCTCTCAGGACGGAAGTGGTGGAGCTAACAGAACTATGCAATCTCCCTTTAACATCTGCTAATGATATTTATTTAGACTGAACCTTTTAAAGAAACCACATCCAAGCACATCTTTGAGTGCTGTGACAATTAAAACCACCACCCACCAGTGCCACCAGGCAGCGCAAACACTAACAAAAAATAAATTAATTCTGCTAGGCAGCAGCCTCCAGAGTCAAAGAGCCATAATCTACCTCAGCCAGCCAACACTAAAAACCTCCAGACTCTCCAAAAAAGCATCTCGCTCCCAAGTCAAACCCAATACTAGATGAAAGCCAGGATAGCCCAGGCTGCATCAATCTTTAAAACGGCAGTAGGTGGAGAGACCTGTGGTCTTTGTGGCCTATTCCTGTGCAATGGGGGAATCTCATTCTAGACACCTGGGCCTGGGCTCAGCCCTTACAGGAATATAAAGGAGCAGAAACTCAGCTGGTGTAAATCAGCATAGCCAATGGAGCTACACTGCCATGAGCCATCTACGAATCGAGCCCAACATATCAGAGTTAGAGGCAAACTAGCCAGGCTTTGGTAAATTGAAATCCTGCATCTCCAGCCTTGTTTGATTTCTTTGAGGTAGCCAATAAGCAAGTGGATGAAGTTGAATCAAAAGATGTAATTTATTCGGACTTGGAAACAGCCTCAGAATCTGCTCGTTGGGGCATTGAGTTGTCATGGGGCTAGAAGTAAACTTCAGTCTTGGGTTCCAAATTGATCAAAAGAAAATGAAAATTAGGAATAAATGATCAATTTTCAATGTGTAAGGAAGTTAGTCAGTGAGTGTCCCAAGTATCGGCATGAAATGTAATAATTATTAAATCACAATATATGCATTCAGATATTTAATAATATTGGTTCCATGGGAGAGATTTTTTTAAAGTGTGAGAATTTAGGAGCGATGTGCCCATTAAGGGGTCAAGTCTCAGTAACATTGAATGGAACTTGGGTGCCTAAATCCCTTAGTCTTTTCAAAATCTCCCTGCTAGGCCAGTATTGTGCAATATATTTATTAATGATTTGGAAAAGGGGTTGAACAGTGAGGTACCAACATTTGCAGGCGACAGTTATTTAGGTCAGCCAAATCCAGAAAGGGTTCTGTCATCAATGACTATTTCATGAGATTTCAGACTGGTATTTGGATTTGGATCTGATTAACCAGAGCTTTTCTTATCCTTCCAGCTGCTGAAAAGTTTTTTTGCAAAGATTCTGCAGGTTCTGGGAGATCTGTCCCTAGGAGTGGGAGGGGGGGAGAATGGGACAATGGATTGTAATGCCGGTTCTCCACAGTTCCCTGCAGCATCTCACAAATCCGCTCTCGGCAGGGATTTCACTTTTCAGTGGTCTCCACCGCAGAAATGTTTCACTTCACACTGAGGGGTAGAGCTGGAAGAACATGTTCAAGAAAAAAGCATACATCCTAAAAGGCTTTGTGGATTCAAAACATACACACACACAGTTCCATGTTCTGCGGCTACAGCTCTCTTTCCAAATTGTAGGCAGAGGCTGCCTACAACATGGGTAAGTAACTGTGTTGCTGAGTAGCTGGAGCTGAAGCTGGAGTGCTTCTGCTGAGAGAATGCAGAAAAGGGTGATGTGTGAAACACACAAGCTCCAATCTTGGCCTCAGGTGGTTGGCTGGTTCGCTTTGGTTGATTATTTACCAAAAAACATCAAGGAAAACTTGTGCATTAGGCAGGGTTAGAGCATATGGACCTTCAGGGTTGCTGGAGAAGGCTTGCTTTTCTGATTTCCTTAATGCTACCCGCAGGAACCCACCTCCTGAACACAGTGGGTATTTGAAAGCAATTTAACTTCAGGGGCTATATTAATCCTGCTTCGTTTGTTGCTGGGCTGACAGACCTGTCCCTGTCAGGCAAGGAAACCATTTTATGGCAGCCATTACCCCGTTCCTCCCTATTATAGGAAGCATCTGGAACAAAAACGGAGGTTCTTCCTGGCCAACAAGAACAAACACTGTGGGTCAGCCAAGAAAAGGCCCAGCCATTCTAATGTATTATACAGCAGAATGTAGAGGAGCTAACGGATAATGAGGCCCCACTGTGCTGGGCACTGCACAAACACATAGTCAGAGGCCATCTTCACCTTGAAGAGCTAACAGTCTAAATAGACAAAGGGTAGGAGAAAAATGGCAGATCGGGTCAGCAAAGGGAAGCTGCTCACAACGCTCCAGTTACAATTAAAGTTTGGCAAAGTCACTGATACAGGGTTTTATAACAGGAAGTATTGGGCAACCTTAACATTAAGCATTATTAGGAGCCCTGCGTCTAATTAGCAAAATCCCCAGACGCAAAGCTCTGAGTAATGGCCCAATTTCAGCAACCAAAGGCTACAGTTTCCATTTGAAGTGGAAGGTGCCGGTTCTGGCCAGGAAGCCTTCCCTTGCAGCTCTGGGATGGAAAAGGGGATCATGTGTCCTTCGGGAGATATGTTCAAGCAATTGAGAAAACTCACCCACGGGTTTGGGTGTCAAGAGATACCATAACTCAAAGGAATCTTCTATCATAATCTTCAAAGGTTCCAAAGTCATATTGTACAGTGATGGACCAAATCAGAGCCTACTCTGGATTAGGGGCAAGAAGGCTGGATGAAATGCCTAATTCAGCACTGCATGGTTGAAATAAGGGGATATTAACCTCTCAGAATTACCTGTATAACCCAGCAGGCTCGCAGAGAGTGCACAGCCCACTAAACAAGTAAGCAGTTTCCAGGTAACAAGCAAAATTATTTTTATTTGGTCTTATGTCACTGGAAACTGTTTCTTTGTTTTTTGGTAACATTTGAACTTTGGAGCAGTAGGCCACTTAGAACTAGTTGATCTTCTCCCTTCCTTAAGTAGCGCACAACAATGAACCAAAGACACAGTTTGTGTTGGATGCAACACCATGTCTGATAGCTTCATACCATCATAATGGAAGTGATTTTAAACAGACGTGAACTAGCAACTTGGAGAATACATTTAAAAGAAAAAAAAGTCAGGATTTAGAAAAAAGTTCCAATTAAATGTAGTTTTGGATTTTCACACAACAAAAAATGGATAATATTTTATATGTTTTTGGAAAGAATTGAATATGGATTCATTATGAACATGTCAAAATGGAAACAAGTTCTTTTTATTGCAAAAATAAGTTCTCATTTTTAAACTAGCTTTACTTTCCACTCACTTCTATGTAACAAACTCACTAATTAAACAGGTTTCATAATATATTCTCATATACAAGCTTTCTGGCTCAGTGCCTTTCACTTACTTACAAGCGGACAGGGTTGAGAAGGTGCGGTTTCTGTCTACATACTGAAGAACAGTGGTTCCATCTTACATACAGAGTAGATAGCCCACAACTCCTGGAAACCTGACTGACATCTCACTTACACAATGATTTTTAAAATTGCTTTCCTGTAGTACATTCTACTCAGCTGACTTTCACCTCTACTTTATATACCTGACTATGCAAAGAAATTTCTTCAAGCAACTAATCCGCGCTATTCCCTTTTCAAAACCAATCATTTTAATTTGGAAAAATGGCTGCAGTAGTCCACATGTGTGTTATGCTTCAAGAAGTTTCTCCCCCAATGAAAGGTGACGTATTTTACAATCTATTTAAAATTCAGTGTAATGTATAACATGCATTGTAAAAAAGAAAAAGTGTTGTAGATCCTATTTTCTGCATGTAGGCTCTGAGTGAAGAACATTCATTTTTAAAACTCACTAAATTTAATGACTTAAGTAGCCCATGGCTTTGCATGTCACTAACTCACATTATAAAATCCTTGGGTACAGAATATATATTTATGCATTTTGCAAAGCCCCTAAATATACATTTTCTTTATTGACCATAATGGTACCGTTATGATCGCATGAACCATGATGGATTACCTATCTTGTGAGCATTCAAATCTTCCAACAAGACATCATTTACTTTTTGAAGAGGTACCACTCAGCCACAGGAAGTTAACAGCAATACCCATAAGAAACTACAATTCAGTAAACAGATAAATACCGCATGAGAAAGCAACTTCAGGCTGAGATTCTGTCCTTAGCTCACCTAGGGTGACCAGATGTCTCAATTTTATAGGGACAGTCCTGATTTTGGGGTCTTTTTCTTCTATAGGCTCTTATTACTCCTCACCCCCGTCCCAATTTTTCACACTTGCTGTCTGGTCACCCTAAGCTCACTCCCGTGGCTCAGTAAATCAGGGCATGCGAGATCAACCTTACACCTGGTCTGCCCAGTTTTTGTACAACTATTTCATTAACAAATGTGATTTTTTTAACCAAAATAATTATACTAGTACAGCCCCTAGAGTGATACCAGTATAAAGGTGTCTAAGCCCTGTCTATACTTAAAACTTAGGCTGACATGGCTACGGTGCTCAGGCACGTGAAAAATCCACACCGCTGAGCACAGCAGCTATGTTGACCTAAACCTTTGGTGTAGACATGGGTAGGTGGACAGAAGCATTCTCCCATTGATCTAGCATCTTTACTTGGGGAGGGCCAGTCTAGGGACATGATATTCCTGTCACTGTAGTATGCGTCTAACACTATGGAGTTAGAGTGGCATAGCTGCACACAGTTGCTATGCTCTTGTAACACCCCCAGTAGTGTAGACAAGCCCTTATACTGGTATAACTTATTCACCTTCCCATGTAGAGGCCTGGTCTACACTACAAAGTTTTGCTGCAGTAGTGATGTTGGCTAAGAGCATGGGGAAAATATAATAGCTAGGTCAGGCAGGAGGTAAGCCAGGAAAACCCTGGTGGTAGACAATTACCCCAAAAGGAAAGTGCTTCTGTCAGCATAGCTAATGTCGTTTGGGGAGATGGTTAAGCTATGACAGCGGAAGAACTCCTTCTGCATCTCCACTCAGGGGCTCTGTAACCCCTGTAGCGTAGACAAGCTCCTTTATAGGAGTATAACTGAATCCACACTACCGGGGCTGTACCATTTAACTATGCCAATATAGGCAAAGCAGTACAATTTGTATGTAGACCAGCTGCTTTACCGCATTCGTTGAAATACCTAGACACATGGAGACAAAGTAAAGGCAAAAGGTCAGCGATATTTCTTTGTCTTATTATGTCACAACCTATCTAGCTTTTGCAAGTTAATGGCTACTATCATTTTGGACTGACAGTCAAATTAAAGCCAGCTTCTGCACTACTCATACAGGATCATAGCACAGCACTAATTCTGTATCATCAGTAAAAGAAACTTAGTTTGATTGAACGTTGCTCCCAGGGTACCGTATATTGTTTCCTGAGACAGACCATATTTAATCAGCTTTAAACGAAAATCAAAACCAAATGCCTTTAAGATTACAATCTAAGAGCCTGATCATCCTCCCAGAGTGAAATGACACACAGCGGAGGAAGTTCTGCCAGAGAATGCACTCAAATCGAGGGTCACATTGCTGCATGTGATTGTCTCCTTCAGCAGCATGTTGTCTGCCTAGTGCATAGCAAAGACTGGGCAGTCTACCAGGGCTCAGCTTATCCATAAGGCAGCGAAAGGCTTGTTGTTAGACTTGCTGCCAAAGGTCCTGTTCCTGTTGCTCTACTCTAGGTAGGAAGCAGTATGGAAGGAGTTTATTAAGACAAGGCATGGTATGCACCACTGCACCCACTGCTGGCCAAAATGGAAAACTGCACAGGCAAGCTCTACAATGGAAAACACAGGGACGCTGTTAGCGACTGGCACTATGCATCAAGAAGAGCAAGAGAAAAAGAACCTCTGCAGGTTCAGGCTGATGGGCTGTGAGTTAGTATTATACAAGTCTACACATACTTAACATAGCACATACAGCCAGTCAAAGCACAGCTCTCCACCAGATGGGTTCAACACAACTGCATACAATTAAAACTGTCTGGGCTGGTTTTAATTTATACTCTCCTAAGTGCCAGCACACAATGCATTTTTCATTTGGACGGAGGTGGGGAGAGGGAGGGGTAAGTGGCACAGAGGAAGACAAGGCCGTTGGGTTTTCCCTAAAGCACCTCCCTTTTGTAAACTTGTGCCCTTGTTTTGCCAGAAGTAGTGTTAGGACTGTGCAAAATGTTTACAGGGAAATTTGGAACATGGAACGTTATCACATTTCAGGGCACATTCAAAACTGGAGCATTTCAAAACATTTTTACACTGTAAGGGAAACATTTTCAGTGACAACGGGTCAGTTCTGAGGGGGAAAAACCCCCACAAAATATTTCAGTCGTTACATGTTGCACATTTCCAAAGCCAAATTTAGGGTTTGGGGACATTTTGCATAATTCAGAACAATCTCGTGAAGGAGGTGGGGTGGAAAATGGGGGAAATGTGAAATGAAAAATGTTTGGAAATTTCACGTAATATTAGCACATGCTGTTTAATGCATTTATTGCTACCCTCCTTAACACACCGCACATCACCCATTTCTATGTACACTGGATTATTCTCCTGCTCAGTTACAAGTTTTTTGGCCAGTTGTCCATATTTTAATCCATAGGACAGTGAAGCAGTAGATATTTTTGTAGCATCTTGTCTTATCTGCAAACCTATGTATATGAGAGAGAGAGATTTATGTTTATACATGACTAATTTTACATACGGGCCCTCAAGATTTCCTTATAATGAGTTTTGGTTTAAACAGTTTGCTTTGTAGCACACTAAAGTCAGTGGGAATATTTCCATTCACTTCAAATAGGCATTGGATCAGGCCCAAGGTTTAGAACATTACAAATGTTTTTATATAAACATTAACTTATGCATATACTACAGTAAAAGTTAATTCTTGATGTAAGTGGGAAAATAATTTACAATCCATTTGTAACTAATTCAAGTATTAATTTAGCCTCTTTTCCTGCTCACACAATACCCACAAGCAGACTGATTTCTTCAGATGTATTTGTGTATTTGACACATAGTTTTTTCAAACATTTTACTCTATGGATTGAGAAGAATATTTAAAATCTGAGCTGTTTTGCTTAATTATGCTTGTGCGGATGAAATCACATGGCATTGTTTTTTGTTCAGAGACAGGATAAACACAAGGATTTCTTGCAAGGATTCGGGAGTGTGTTACTGTCAAATTGGGTTTCCATACATATTTGGATATTTGCAACTGGAAATTCACTTGTGAAAATTTGTGCAAGTAAGACTTGATCACTTGAGTGTTCACGGAAAAACAAGGTTCAAGCGGGACTGAAGCAAATTCACTGACAACTTCAGATGAATATTTATTTGCAATGAAAAATGTGTCAGTATGCACTCAGCACTAAATCGTGCTACCTACTAGTATCCAAAGTGTACCTAAATTTTCCTAAAGATAAGACTTTAACTATTTCAGTCTTTTGTGATGCTTACTCTATAGTTCACTCTTTTGAAAGCCACACAGTAACAGTGAAGCAAACATAACTTTACAATAAATCAAGCATATTCAGTGGTTATTCAATCACTGCTTTAGCTCAAAGCCTTGCACATATGTATTCAACCCAAGAGCTAGGAGTAAAAGAATGACACTTCTTGTTTGGAAAATAATAGCTGTGTTGTGTGTTTAAAAATATTTGTAATGAAAACTTCATTATAAATACATATAACTCATCATCCATCATCTATAAACATGGAATCTTGGAAATGAAAAACTGTCTGTATTTAATTTGATGGACTCACTGTGTATTGTTCTTAACCTGTAGGGGGTGGGGAAGCTCCAGTTTATTTTGTCCCACATGCTTGAAAATAGGCAGGTAAATTGAGGAGCATCCCCGTGCCTTTAAATCCCGGAAACACTTATTTTAAAATGATTCCAAATAAAATGCAACTGTTTCCCAGCAAACTAAAGATTCCATTGTTGAGTCCAATTAACATGACTTGGTGGTCTTTTTGTACTGCCTCTTGCATTCCAAGCCTTGACGCATCTGCTACATATTTTTAATTTCCTTTTATATTTATTTATTTCCCCAATTTGGTTTCTAAACTCCATTTTTTTGTGGTTTCCTGGAGCCCCGATGACAAAGCCACATATTCTGTTCCTGTCCTTTATGGCACTGGAGAACATATGAAATTTGTTTCTAATTTTACATCTGCCAAAAACCTTTCCTGGATTAACAATACACTCCAGCAAAACTAGTAGGCCCTCTCCCACTAATGCCACAAAACAAACAAAACCAAAAAGGAAATCAAATAGACTAAAATATAGCATAAATATTTTTGCACTTCTTTTAGCTTGCTTAATTTGAAAACAAGGTTTCGCTTTCTGGCATTGCGTATTTATCTGTTTATATTTAGAAAAAAAATTATGATACAAGCAAATGGGAAGGAAAAGTTCAGCCTTTTCCTTTTTGCTGGTTATAGATGTCATGAAAATATGGCGAATATCTCTGGAGAAATTGAGGAAGCTCGTGGAATACAATTTCCTCACTCACACATCAGGCATTGTTTATTTACCCAAATGCTACAAATGATGGGTCAAAATCCTGAGGTCCTGCATCAGCATTTACTAAGGGATATTCCTGTCAACCTCCCCCCCTTTCACTCCCATTTAATATATCTACAACTGATATTTGTTGTATCCATCTCAATTTTTTAGGATAGTTGATGTAATCTCCCCAAATTTTGCAGCCATGCCAGGGTGAGCCCACGGTATTGTTAACTCATAACGCAACTGCATCAACTCAGAGAATAGAGGCTTCAGTCCAGTGAAGCACTGAGGCAGATGCTTAGGCATGTGAGTATCCCCACTGAAATCAATGGGCCATTGCCCTCATTGGATTCAATGGGTCTACCCACCTATTTAAGGTTAAGCCCATCCTTAAACACTTCACTGGATCAAGGCCCTAATTGAAGGTAGCGGAGCTAAGTTTTTAATTTTCACATGGTGCAGCAGGTCACAGTCTGGCCCTGAATGTAGCATACTAACTGATATAGACAGACATGAGACAGAACTCCAGATATGAACCTCTCCTACCTACTGAAGTTTGTGAAGTTCAATGATCATTAGTGGTAGTAATATGGTAGTGCCAAGATGCCCCAAGAAGTTACTGGTGCTCTACAAACACAAGATACAGTCCCAGCCTAAAGGACTTTGCACCGTGGAGAAATCCAGAGCCAGAGCCCAACTTCACAGCTTGGGTGTGAAGGGTAAGGAACATATCTCAACATTGGGTAAATCTGAGGGTGGAATCCCACAATCTTATCATGTGTAGAACCAGTTTTGCAATGGAAGGATCAGGTCGTAACAGAGTGTCCTCAGAACGCCCGAGTCTGGGCCTAAGGTATGCAGACCTCCTCAGTGTGTGCATGGTTTTCCCTCAGATCATGGCTCAATTTTACAAATGTTCCCCAGCATCAGCACACATGGCCATAGCTTTGAGTTTGGAACAAAAGCCAAAAGTTTTGCTGCTTTTCAGGTTTGGTTATGGAAGTTTTACAGGGTTCAATTGAGAACACAGGTTTTTAAACTTTGCTTGGCCCATCACATCCCTGGTCGTGTCTCTTCACTTTTAACTGTAAAGGAATCTGTTGGCAAGAGATTTCAGCTATACAGACTTCTAGAAACAAATCTGCCCATGTACACACACACCCAGCATATATTGTACTGCAGGTACTTCCAATATGGATTAAGGGTTAATTCATTTGCTATACGGTTCTGCAAATGATTTTGACCTTTACTTTTTATTTGTTGTATAAGAGTTGTATTTCCTAGGAGGAGAAACATGTGGATTGTATCTGCTGTTGAAATGCATTTGGAAAAAACAACAAAGCTATCGACAATAAAAGGAATTTAAAACTTCTTTGCATAGCTGCTAGATCATACCTCCTATCTGCATTTTCTTTAGATATGATCCATGATAAGGGCAAAGTATCTGTGAAAGCCACTGTGGTTTAGGAAAATGAGCACAGGGTTCTAATCCCTGCTCTGCCACTAATTTGTGTGTGTCCTTGTGCAACTCACTTCAACTTTTTATCCCAGTTCTCCTTTCTGGAAAATGGGGATAACATTAACCAGACTGGCCTCAAAGAGGGTGGCTAGATAATATCGATACACCATTCTGACCACATAAAGCAATACAATAGTTATTTGAGGGTTAATAACTCAGCCATTAACTGTATGCCATGGGTGAAAACCTTGAAGAGTGTCACAGGACTTTTGGTCACATAACTCAGAAGTTACTTTGGTATTAAAATTAATTTGATGGGCAGCAACCCATGCTATGGACTCTCGTTTTGAGCATGTCACGCAAGCACTGAAGTTTGCAAAGTGGCTAATGCAATGCACATACAAAGCACTTCATGGAAAGGATCTTAGATTACAGCTCAGATATATGCATGCACTGCTGTGGATCCTGAGCAGCCTTATAGCTCAGAGTACCATGCTCAGATACAAAACGTGTTGCATATCAGAGACTTCAATTTGTCCCCTTGTTTGCATTTCTATCTGGTAGACAAGCATATTTTATAATCATGCTTATTTCCCCTTCTTAGTCTTCCTCATTCCTCTCCTCTTCTCCAAAGGTGTGTTTGGGTTTTGGTCCCCACCCCACCCCACCCCTGCTACAACCCACGACAATTGTATTGCAAAAGAATTTGCATTTTCACACATTTGTGAGAGTGCAAGACAGAGCCCCAGTCTCAATCCTGAATGTGCCGGCCCTTTGTCAGCGTGAGTCATAAATGTGACATGACTTAAATATATATTTTTGTATTGATATAGATAATCATGATTTGCAAGATGACCCAAATTAACAATCAATTACATATTAATAGGCTCTAATCAATACGTTAATTTGACTAAAAGGAGGAGGGCCGGGAAGATGGAGGACCTGGAATTTAAACAACAGGGCCGTTCAGCTGTAAAGAAGCTGCTAAGCTGCTGGTGGAAAACTGAGCAGTCCTTTGTGGAAGAGGGCAATTTTCCCTCTCCCTCCCTTTCTCCCCCTCCCCTGTTTTTGTAGATGTAGAGTGTGTTTATTAAAGAATAAAGCAGAACAATTATTACATTCACAGCAGATTGGGTCCCTTCAGACAGCTGCATGCTTGAACTGCGTCCATAATAGTTGTGTCAGCCTGCTCCCTAGCGTTGCTAGCAGTGTGCAGCATCCGGCAGGAGCTAATGCAAACCTGACACCCAGATCGTGTGTCTGAAGACAACAGCCTGCCACTCCAGCTGTACCCAGTTAGAAAGAGATATGAAGCCCCCAAAATACTCTTGCTATCTTCTGGGTGGCAAGGAAATCTCAATTATACACACAAGGGATGTGGTTAGGGAGGGAAGGAGAAAGAATGTTTAAATTGTATACGTAAATTGTTTTGTTTTACAAGCTGGAGTAAATCAGCACATTTGCAGGCCATATTTATCTGATCCACTCAATAATAATCTTTTTGAATAAACACCATTGATGTGGTATTTATGCCTTTGCAAAACATAACCAATCCCCTCAATTCAATTAAGGCATTAGTGAAAAATAAGAAATTTTGCTCCTGGGCTAGTCACTACTGCCGGAGTCACAGGAATATCTGCTGTGCTGCCATCAAAGACTGAAACTGAAGAACACACTCGACAATTGAGAAACTCAGAAACATTCACTGATTTCTCCCCCATTGCAACCTCATCCACACCCATTTAAACTCAATGGAGTTACGATGACGCAAAACTAAGGCAAGAGAATCAGATTCTCTGTTTATCTAGCATAGGTTTCCAAGTAATGGGCCCACTCCTTCAGTCTTTTCCCAGAAAAAGCTTCCACTGATTTCAGTGGGAATTTGCCTGACTCAAGATGGCAGGATCAAGTCCAAAGTTCTACCATGGGGTTTTGTTTCAAGTTCTAGGAGTGCAGGGCTGCATGCCCCCCCCCCAATTTCTGGGGTTATGGGGCCCTCCTGTTGTTTATGTATGGAGAGAGAAGGGAGATGGCTACAATCTCTGCTCCTCAATAGGTGTCCTAGATAGACTTCACTAGGAGTGGACCTGTTACAGATATGGAACATAGACACAAACTAAAATTGCTTCCCCAGTGGAATAATGCCATAAGAAGAGGGTGCTGGGGAAAACACTTGTCCAGGGAAGGTCTCCCTCAGGTCCTGTTAGTGGATCTAGCTCAATCTCAGTTACACCTGTGTAAATCAGAATTAACTCCAGTAGAGTCGCAGTTCAAGCTCAATTGCAACCTAATCCAATGCCTAGATCTTCAGTGAAATCATGATAACAGAGCACCGTCTCCTCATGCTTACAGCCCAGGGGGAAAAAGCTTCTTTGAAGTGTTCTGCTGAATTATTTTGAAACATCCTCTTATAAAAAAGTGAATATAGCCACTAAAAACAGGAAACCCATTCTAAAGGGTAAATCTATCCATAGAAAAAACTTTTTGTTTCATACAGGCAAAGATCCAGGTTTGGCTTTCAGTAGAGGCCTGTAAGGCCCTGCACAGAGAGTAGGCTGATGAGAATTCATCAGTGATCCTGCAGACTAGGGAGTGTACTGATGAGAGATGTACTATTTAAGCAATAGTCCTCACTGTTGTGGGCCTTTCCCAACAAGATAATTGACACTAGTGAGAGTTATGGTCCCTGAGCTGAAGGTCAGGGTCCATAATGGAAGGCAAGGTCACATATATCACAGAAACATCCATAACCAAAGGGACTATTGTGAATAAAGCACTTATAAAAGTGTTGTTGTAATCCCCACACCTTTTTTAAACAATAAATTAGAAATCAGCTGATTTGCTACTGCAGATTAATGCAGACTTCATTCCCTCCTTAAAAAGACATGATACAAAATCTGGACATTCCAACTGGCATCTTAGATGAGTTGGAGACAACTGGAAATACTGTCTGAATGGCTGAGTTTCATTAAATACAATTTAATATTCATTTGATGTAAGATGCGTCTCCGAAATTGGTACAGTCTTGGGACACTATTACTGATTTGTGTATGGCTGTTAGAGGTGGGAGAAATTGTCTATGATATTTTCTAAACAAAAAATGTAATTCAGTTTGTTGGTGTTTTTGTCCTTTCTACAAATATTTGGCCAACTGTTAGCAGGGACGTTCACAGAAACAGCAAATCTTAAATGAATATTGGAGAATATTCATGAAAAGTGAGTATTGAACCACTGAATGTGAGTATTAACAAGATAAACTATTTCTAAAAAAAATATTCCACTAATCCAGTTGGGGAATAGAGAACAATATGATGTTAACCCTACGTATCTAATCAAAACTAATATTTTGAATATCCAGTAGCAAATATTCACAGCTAACAATCTACAGAGCAAAAAATATTTGGTAGAACAATTCTGAATCACGAATACTGTTTATTCAAGAAACCCTTAAACTACTTCTTGACAACTAGTGATCAGTTTAAGGAGGTATATTTAGCAAATGCATTATTCACTATCAATTAGTTCCTCAGCTCCAATAGCTACTCCAGTGGCAATCAACATGGATTTACAACCACATAGTAAGAGGGGAAAATCGTCTTTCCATTGTCATGTTTACAGTATATCACTGTATGTTTGAAACTGGATAATACCATATCTCGCACCTAACTAAGCCTCTTCACTGGGCAAGTTCTACGCCAATTTGTTTGCACAACTCAAACTCAGGATATTTTATAAAAACACAAAGGGGACACACTATATGTTGGCACCATTTGTTTTACTACTGGACAAACTGGAGCTTATTCTGGATTTCTCTTACACCAGAGGAACTCCACTGAAGTCAATGAATGATTCGGAAGGGAATCATTTCTTGAATACTTGTTTTTTAGTAAAAAGGTTGGTTTGTTGGATCCTGGCTGTGCCTGTTACAACTGTCCCCTAACCTCCTTTACATTCATACTTGTTAGAAAAAAATACTGCCACATTCTAGAATGGTGGCCCCAGATGCTCCAGTAAATACAATGTTTGAGCCTGACCTTGCAAGGTCATAAGTACCCATGGACCCTTGTGCCTATGCAAAGTTCCAGTCCTTGCTTGCCTAATCAGAGTCATGAGCTGCAGTGTTAGGGACCACTCTTTCATAGGTCGGACCACAGGATCAATATACACAAGGGGGCGGGGAGGATATGTGACGTTGTAAGGAAAGCCAGGACATTCCACGCTATAGCTGACAGTCTGTATTGAACTCCTACTAATCTGGAAAACAAATAAAAAAGGAACGATTGCACAAATTAAGGATGAAGTATCAAGCTATGAAGTTCTTAGATTTTTATCACTCTAAGTCAGACCCTTAAAATGATTAAAGCTGAATTTCTCAGACTACTTATAAACAGAAATAGCAGAAGGTTGCATGAAAGTTTATACAATGAATATTTAAATGAGAGCCCTGCGCAGCTCTAAAATGAGAACCTTTCTGCATTTAAAATTAAAATTAAAAGATAGGGTATTTTCTATGCCAGGGACTGCTGTTTTCACCAGGGAAGCAGTAGAGACACAACATTGCTAATACCAGTACCAGACAGAACAGAGCTTCCTTTCAGAGTCTGCACATACAACGTGTATTTGATCCAACAAGTAACAAAACAGCAGCTGCAAATAAGCCAAAGCTAGACAAGACATAGCTGGTGCTAACTTGGGTCATGCCACTAGGTTTGATACACCTGCCCGAGGTAGAGCACTTTTCTAAAGTGGCTATGCTGGCATGATGGTCAGAAGTTGAGGCTTGAATCTGTATGTACACCTAGAAGTTAGTGGGAAGAGTTACTGACGTCCCTGGCCTTGGAATCAGGTCTCCTGTTTGCATTTGAAAATGGGGCTTGCACAATTGTGCTATCACATATGCAAAAATCACCAGTTTTGCACCATTATTTGTGTTGCGGGAACATCTAAGAGCCCCATTCATGGACCAGGGCTCCATTGTCGTAAGCGCTGCACAGACACAGAACAAAAAGATGGTGCCTGCCCCCAAAGAGCTTAGATCTCTAACTGATCATTTGTGCATACATTACTGTAACCGTGAGCACCAACGTGCACAAAACTGCATGCAATTTCATGCCCAGACCCCTGAAAACAGGGCCTCTGATATTCATGCACCTTATTTTTGCCTTAGAAATGTGGTAAAAATTATTCATTCTTACTGTACTGATGGGGAAAAGTTAATAGAAGTTTTTTTAGGTAGCACAACAAAAATCAAAAATACTTCCACAGAGTTAAAATTAACTCCTAAGTTAGGTTTCTATTAAGTTTCATGAAAGCAATGAATATTTATAATTGATATATGTAAAAAGAAAAATTAAACAGCCTTATTCTGCAATATCAGGCCATAAATGTCTTATATTTCAAATGAACCATTACGTCCGAATCTTGCAAATTCTTACTTATGTGGTTAGTCCTATGTGCTACTTATGAGAGCAAGAGCTACTCACGTGAGCAAGAATTTGCAGGGCCAGGGCTTTCATTTGTGTAGAATGCCTGCTGACAACCCCTAGGTGAACTCATTTTGTTTAATTTCTTATCCATTTGAACATTGTGGGATTGAAAGTTCAGCTTAAAAATAAATCAAACATTATTGGATTAATTTTCCATTTAGAAGAGACAGTGAAAAAGTAGTAGAAAATATTCAATGAAAAAAAATCAAGGTGAAAAATGTAGCAGAGCTTGGAATCAGTGATGTTACTCTTGGGAGTAATGCAAACAGGTTTTGACCTCTTTTGCTTTGCTCCTTTAATACAGCGTGTCTACCTATCTACAGATATTTAAACCCAGACCATCTACCCAGCAAACAGGATGTTGACTCTCAGGATGTTTTGCCATAGCCTGCATCCCTGCCATCTCACCTGCCATGCTGCCAATCATCCTCCTGCTGTAGCTGCACATTACAACCCTCTTTCTGGGGAGTTAATACAGTGGTGGAGGAAATAACACTGCTCCAATCAGCATTCAGCTCTAGGAACTTTCTCTGCAGACTTTAGGATTGTGCAGGCAGGGAATAAAGGGGGTGCAAGGAACTAATCTCTGGCTATATCTCTGCCTCTCACAGAGCACAGTCATCACAGAGCCCTGATTAGACAAAGCTGCAGTGAAAGCTGCAGTGAAAGGGCTTCCATGGCACGAGGGAGATGGAACACATCGCAACAGACATCTGCTCCTTCTGCCCTCTCTCTTCTGTGGACCTGTGGAAGCTCTTTGCCTCTTTACACATTCCGGTCCTGTAGATCCTCCCCTTAGGCTTGCGGGGGGGGATCCTTTAGCATTGGGCGGGCAGTTCCCAGAAACCCAATAGGTACACATTCCTCACCCCTCTGGTAAAAGCCATGCTGACAGACACATTCCTACCTGCTATTTTCCTCAGCAACCTCCCTCAGTGGGAGTTCCACAGCAGAAAGGGGAAAACATTAATTTACCAGCAAGAGTTCTGTGGCACGGGGGGCGGGGTAATGCCTCCACTGATGCCATCTATCTAGGACACCTTCAGTCTGCAGCCTCACAGGAGGGCCCTGAGCCTCCAGGCTCCCTCAAAGTTAGGGGAAGTAGCTGAATGATACCAGTCTGGAGACTCCTTCCACCTCCCTGCCTACAGAACCAGGATTCTCTGGATTCCCACAGTATCTGTCTGGGGGAACCAAAGGTACAGTAAGATACTTTTCCCCCTCAGGAATATGAAAAGAGAAAATGAGGGGAAAATATAACAAGAATTAAGAATTCTTACCAGCTGGAAGGAAGGGAGCTACAGCCGCTGATGATAGCAAAAGGGCTGCATTAGGGCCACAGCTGTGTGTGTCTGCCAAATTTAAAGAAAAGCATGCTGGGGGAAAAGTTCCTATAGGAGGAGAAGGAAGAGTTATCAGAGTCCAAGTAACCACTGTTGTGGTGGGTGTACTGCTGGTATGTCACAGATTCCTAGTTACTTATTTTCATAATCCTCATACAAGATTTGATAGTTAACAATTTGGGGGAGGCAGAGATTAAAACAAAGATTCGCTTTCTCCCAACTCTTCTTTTATATCTTACTTCAGTAAAGCTGTAATAATATTGCAGTTAGATGTGTTTATGGAGGACTTTTACACCTTCCCTTTGCAAGCTTTGGCAGCTGTTGGAGACAATTTTATCTGCCTGGTTAAATTATTGGGGTCAGATACTTAGTTGGTGTCATCTCTCTAATGAAGTCAATGGAGCTATGACAATTTACATCAGCTGAAGAGCTCTTTGCGGTGTTTCTACTATAAGAGGAGTTATGATGTTCCTTAGCTTTGACTGAAGAAACTGTTTGACATAATCAGTCCCATCTCACCAAACTATACCAAACACACTAATTTGTTAGTCTCTAAGGTGCCACAAGTACTCCTGTTCTTTTTGCGGATACAGACTAACACGGCTGCTACTCTGAAAACTATAATGATGGTAGCTGGGTCACCGGAGGAGAGGCATTAATTAAATACACAGTAAATAGTTATTGATATTGTTCATTTGTTGGCTGGCATTGTACAAAACAGTCCGTAACATCAATGGCAGAAGGGGAAGATGGTAAATCCTGCCTTCTCCATTGCAGACGCATTGGTGGGGAAAGAAGGGAGGGTGCTTCTTTTTCACTGCACAAATACTGGCAAGGTTAGGGAACTAATGTGTCATGACACATTAGGCAGGGGTCCAGCTAACAAGTCCCCTGTTGCTCCAAGGGGGCATTGTCAGCCAGAGGCAAAGGGGAGAGACATCCCTGCCCTCCTGCCTGGAGGCCACTATTTAACAGCAGGTGCTAACCAGAGCACAAACTGTTCCTTTATGGAAGAGGAGCCATGAATGCTGCTGAACACCTTGCCTGAGCCTCCTCTGAGCTGTCCTGCTGATGGCTGCAGACTGGCTCAGGGACCACTCCAGTCAGCTGCTGCTGCTCCCTCCTCATGTAGATCTGAGCCGCTAGGGAAGAATTTTGCCTCCAGCCTTTATGTATAAATATGTTTTCTTCAGTGTTTGAGTTAATAGTGTGAAAGTCCCTCCTTAAGCCTTGCCTTGTAACTAGCATTGGATTTTACCTTTAAAGCCACATTTTCTCTTTAAATAGGGGAGTGAAAAAAGTGCTGATTAACCGAGCACTTCTATACTAAAGTACCAGAGCCAGGTGCGTTTTTACTGCTGTCCATGGAAATTTGGGTTTGTTGTGGAAATACGGCAAGCCCCATCCATCACTGTGAGACTGTACAAGCAGAGCGTGATAGTGACTAATTACACTCTGAGGAGGATGAAAAGGGGTTAATTGGATGCATTTAAAAAGTCCACACTCAACCCTAGTTTATGGGGAAGAGATCAGTGTAGTCAAAATGAGGCCCTCATCACAATTAAATTAGATATCTTCTCCCCTTTGACTAAGTTGGCTCCTCGCTCTCTGCCCTGAAAAAGAGGCAATACTGAGCCACAGTTCACTTGCTGCTTTCCCCTTCCTCCATGGAGGAAGGGAACTATACCAGCCCTTTACCTGGTGCACATAATGTCCCTTTTCATATGGGCTGGCATGGTGAAGGGGCGGAACCAAGGCCCAAACCTTACATCCCCCCCCCCCCCGCCCAGGAAGAGGAATGGCCGTCCATTGACGGTTGCTTCTACTTCTTTGCTCCCCTGTTGTAACCTGCAATGCAGGTACCCTGCTCAGGGGAGCACAGAGGGATCAATTTCCTGTGCAGGTGTGTCAGCTAGTTCGTGCTGAAGCTAGCAGAGCTTTGTACTGCTTCCCATTATTGTGGTATCTGAGTGCTTTCTGTACTGATATGGTTGACCATAGTGAAAGGTCACAGTGGAATTAATGGAGTCAGTGGCTCTTTTCCCTTTTGGGGTTACAGAGAGCTCCATCTAGGTAAGGTGACTTTTTTGGAGGCTAGTGTGGATGAGGAGGGCAGTTGCTACTGTGAATGTCATGCTGGGTACAGAGGGAAAGTTCTCTCTATATGGGTCCCAGATTTACATTTTGCATAAATAGACAACATATTCATCTAATTTTGTGGAACAAATATTGATCACAACCACCATGGGGTTCAGGGAATTTGAATGATATACTTAAAGATTACCAGAAAGCATTTTTCTCCATCTGTTTTATTGGCTACAGATACCAGAAGGAAATGATCTTTCATAGACAGAAACAGAATAACCTGTCACAATCCCTCATTTACAATGGTGGATCTTTATTGCTTTTCCCAGGGACTTATGAGTGTTAGTCTTTATCATTAAAAAATAAGGAATTTGATGTTATTCATTAAGAACTGTTACAGCTAAAATGAGAGTCTGAGGGGAATTTGGATTAATTCATAAATTAAAATTGATAAAATGTTATACTAGCCTCTGGGGTTGCAAAGTGGAAATTTTTGAATACTGGATGTCTATGCAAGCATGCACTTGCTCATAATTTTTCTCACGCACTCCCAGCTGGCCTATTTCTGGTCTCCTGGCAGTCAAGGTGAGTTTTAGGCCAACTTTGAGTGCTTTTGGAAACCCCACCCATACATTACAGATTGGACAGAACTAATTTTTGAAAATATTTACAAACAAGCCTGTTTTCTAAGGGTTAGCTATCAGCTCTACCTATGTTGGCAAAACCAAGTCAGTATCCTGGAAGCAAATGGAGTTCTCACCCCATTCCAAACAGAATAAACACACACTGGCTATATTCCAAACCCCTTTCCTGGGTTGTAGCTGTATTGCAAGTTGTTAATACAGATAACAAGGAAATCTCAGCAGAAGCTTTTTCCTGAGCTTGGCTAATAGCATTTTCCCTGCAGCACTCATCTGCACCATCCTCGTTTCTTATATCTCAGCGCTTATACTCTAGTACTGAAGCTCATAGAATGCACCTGACATGCTGCTCTTCATGTATGGGAGAGGCTCCCCTTAAATGTCAGCAAAACTAACTCCTTATGCTCCTTCAAACCACCCCCTTAAAACTCTCCTTTGCTTTTACTAGTTTGGCCTGCTGTGAAGAAACTGCTGAGGCTGGTGACATCACCAGAGGGGCTGGAGCCTCCGGAGGGGGGTGGTTGGTCAAGGTGACAGTAGAGCTGGAGAGAGGGAGATCTGGGAATGGTAACTGGGTATCATAGGAAACAGAGAGACAGAAGGTCTGGCTAGGCTTGCCGGGAGAGGGGGCCTAACTGGAGAAGGGTTAGTAGAGCTCTGAGGAGGGAAACTGACTCCCAAAGCCCTTCCAGTATTTCAGCCACAAGGGTTGGTGCAGAGAGGTGACATCAGAAACCAACAGGCCACAGCCCAACGTATATGCCTAATTGTAAATAATTAAGAAGCTCAAGGTAGACTGATCTAGACAAGGTAAAATGAGCACTTTCTGTGTATAAAACAATTTCTTTAATGTTTCCAGTTTCTTGTTTAGATTATATTTGTTCATGGTGTAATAAATAAGATAGTCTTACTTTATTTTCATTAATGCTAAGCCTGATACGTGCTACTAAGTTATTTAGACACCTGACTCTCACATCTTGAAGTGATGCTACATAATAATTATCACACAGTAATTTTTTTGAGCCAGCTACTCATTTTACGGCTGCTGAGTTGCACTGTTGACTTCAATGGAGTTATGCTGTTTTATAGCAGGGGAGGATTTGGTCCTTTATTTGTACTCTCCTATCTCTACCCATAGTCAACTCTCCTTGTTTCTCATTTTCTTCTCTTCTTGGTCTTTTCTTTCATGGTCATTCATTGTGTAATAAACAATTATTAATATTTGACTCAATACAAGAGCTTGTTTGAGTTGTACATAATGTTTCCTTGTAATGAAAGAATTTATTTAATGCTATGCACATTTTTTTTTATTTAAAAAAAAAGCCATTGACAAGTTTATTAAAAACATACACCATGGAAGGGTTCTGCTTCCGTGATACCTCAGACTGCCAGACACACCTTTACACTTACCCTAGAGTTTTCAGGGTGTGAACCCAAAGTCCATTGAAGTCTTTGGAAAGACACTCATCCACTTGAATGGGCTTTTGATCAGGCCATCAGTGACTTCAAAACACAATGGCCCAAATTCATCTAGACTTCAGTGAAGTTGCACCAGGGGGAAAAAAAACTGGCCCAACAGGTCAAATTAGCCACTGAGATATACACACACACACACACCTCACTGATTTAATCTAGCCCAAATTCTTTGTCATTTGAAAAAAAAAATAGCAGCACATGAGCTCTTCCCCCCTTACTCGGTAGGTAGAGTTCGCTTTTATCGATCTGTAAATAGGTGCGTAGTTGCCCTAGCTCAAATTGGAACGCAAATATATATTTTAAAAATTATCCAAGGTCCTGAGCAGTTACAAGAACTTAATTTCCTGAACCACAAAAGAAAAATGAAAAAGGTGAAAACAACACTGACTGTTGATCTGTTTTAGTTAATAGCATGTCAATCTTCTCAGATCCAGTGCACAATCCTCTTTTGTGTGACTCTTGGTAGAAAATGAAAGTCAAAACGGAGTTAGAACATGCTTTGCTCACCCCTCCTGTGCCCCAAAACTCATTCTGACCCTGCTTTGGGGGACAATATTGAAAACAGTCAACATATAACCCTGCTAAAAACATGAATCAAAAAGTCACTGCTTGTGGACATGTTTTTAAAATTGCTTAGTTGCATGGAAGTCCCTTTAGTGCTTGAAGGACTTTAATAAAATTGATTTTCTGAGTATAGCCTTTTAGCAGCTACTGTATAAGCTTGAAATATGAACCCTTCATTGTTGAAAGTGTTTCATTTTTGCCCTGTAACTAATGATCAAGGGAATGAGTGTGTTCAGAATTCTCCATGGCTGCCATTTTCATAATTAAATCGTGCTAATAATAAAGCTTTGCAGACTTTAAACAAACTGGCACTGGAGTGGAATGTGGTTTGCGGTGTTTCATTTAGAGACCTCTGCAATTAGCCCTTAATGAATAAGCATACCACAGTGATAAGTAAGACATCTCTATGAACTGCTTATTTACCAAAGCACAAAACTGCGACATTTTCATTCCAGAGATTGAAAATTATTCTGTAGAATTCTTCTGAAGGGCTCTTGTGTAATTATTTTGAGAAGTTAAAGCACATTAATTGTTTTTATACCTGAAGTCTAATTTCAGCTACACTTAAGCATACTACTCATGGTTTATCCTAATGTGCTCTACACACATGTATCAAAAACTGAGCAGGAGGCAAATCAATAAAGGCACATTTAGATGAATAAATGGACATTGTTACCTTATGCATATATTCTATTTGTTATTAAGCTATGCTGAAGTTCCTATGCACTAGAAGATGCATTCATTCTGGAAATATGACAGCTTTCTTTTCTACAGTTATTTTAACTCAAGATCACTTTTTTTTTCTTTAATTCTAATTGCTCATTCTCACCTTTCTAGGATACAGTGGCTCAGATCTTCAGGTGGGACTATGCTGATTTATATCAGCTGAGGATATAGCACCATGTGACTCAATGCACTGACATAGGAGATTCCGTTCAGTTCACTCGTTATAGATGTAACACAAAGACCTTAGGAGAGATTTGTTATTATCTAGCAAAACTCATTTCTGCATGTAATGAACAATATGTGCCGGTTTCCAAAATCCGCACCATATCTCATACAGCACAGTGGCATATAGGGCCTGAGCCACTACCCATTGAAACAATGGGAATCTTTCCATTTACTTTGGTGGGTGTTGGATCAAGCGCATTAAAAACAATTTGGTGAGCACAAATACAGTTGAGCATCCTCACAAACAAACAGATGGCCATCTGCTCGTAGAAGAACTGACTCAACGTCAGTACACCATTCTCCGATACTGCTGTTAGAAGACAATACTAAGAGAGTATGGTACATACCACTGAGATATGAGACATAGCAGAACCCTGATTATCCAAACCTAAATTTTGCAAAATTCTGTTCCCAGACACCACCAAGGCCCATCCCCAAGGACAATTGGGTAATTAGTTTTGTACTGTTTTATATATGCTTCACTTCCACCTGGAACATAGAACCCCTAACTCCTAATTGCCATCCTTTGCCTTTTTAAAATAGCAAGAGTGAAAAAGTTGGTGTAGATAAAACAGCACAGCCTCTGATATAATTTTAGGCTCCTCTCCATCTAATTCTAGCACTGATCTTTTCAAGAAAGAAATACAAGGCAAAAATGAAGGGTCACATGAAAGATTTGAACAAGTGATCTCCAGAACCACAAGTAACAGACAAGAGTTTAGTCCAGTCTTCAGTAATTCTTATTATAGTGATTAATGTAGGATCATTGGAATTGCCATACTGGATCAGACCAATGCATCATCTAGTTTAGCATCCTCTCTTCAACAATTGAGAGTACCAGTATCATAGGGAGATGCAAGAAACCCGGCAGAAGGCAGTTATGGAATAAATTCCCGATGAAGTTTCTTTCTAATCCCGATTTGTTATATGTTGATTTATGCCTTGAAGCATGAGTGTTTATACCCCGTCAGAGCCTCTTTGATAGGTTTTTTAATCATTATAACAACTCTGGATATTCTTATTATCCATATAAATGTATAATCCCTCTATGACTCTTGCTAAACTCTTTACTGCAATATATTGTGGAAATGAGTTCCACTGGCTTATTATGCATTCTGTAACAATGTATTTGCTTTTATCCATTTTAAATGAACTACCCGTTAGCCTTTCACTTAATCTCAGTTTAATAGCATGGAGTGGTACATCTGATTGGAAAGATAGTTTCCATAGGCTTTTTAAATCAAAATCTCTCTTGGAAAATTGTAATAATTATATCACTTCTGGGTTCATGAGCCCAGGAAAAAACTGGCCATTACACACTGAAAGCTGGGCATTTTTTGAAAAAGTGGTAGTATTTGTAGTTAGGAGATCGAGTGGTAAACCAGAATCATAGAATCAACTCTGGGACAAGTCGTTGGGCACAGAGTGATAATTAGGGTAGTGTCTTTGCAAGGGTCCTGGGAAACGAGTACATTTGCTACCCTGCCAGGTGGTGAACACCTTGGCAAAGAAGGGCTAGAAAGTTCTTGGCATGAGGAGTTTTTCCTGGGCTAGGCACGGTGTCTCAAAAGTCACTAACCTACAATTTTAGTGTGTTAGGGGCTTAGGTTTTAAGACTGTAGATAGTGAAGCATTTTTAACTATCTGCATTGTAAACTAACTTTTAATAAAGATACAGTCCTTCCCCCTCCCAATATTGTTGAGAATGTATTCAGTTAGTGTGCCTTATGGCACTGTCATTTGAAAAAGTGTGTGTCTGTGTGTGCATGCACATGGGTGCATTGTGCATGTATGTAAACTTAGGGGAAATGAAAGTTTCCTTCTCTATTAAAAACACAACCACTGTATGAACAGCAGCAGTGAAAGCTTTCTCACTCATCTCTGCCAGTCTTCCTAAACCCTGCATGAATAGGAGAGGGCAGTTCATTTCCCATTGCCAGTTCGCTGCTTGGCCTCTCTGCCAAACAGTCTGCCAATTGCTGCTAGTGTTGTTGGTTTATAGAATGTGGACAGTTATATCCTGGGAACTTGATGGATATCCTAAACTCACACAGAGCACCAAACAACCCTGAGATGATGATGGCAAGTGTTTTTACCATTCTGTGTTGAGTTTGAATCAGAACCCTAGAAATGAAAGACTCTAGCCCACTAAGAATTCTAGCCTCTGCTTGCTGGCAAAAAAAAGACTTAGGTGCCTAAAGCCCAGATTTAGGCTTTGTAATGCCTAAGTCGCTTTGTGGAGCTGGACCATACAAACCAACGAGTAACATCAAAAAGGATCTCTCTCTCCACTATGGTGGTGCATGAGCTTTACTTCCCATCTGAACTTGATACATTAAAATATTTAGCACACAGAAGCCACCATGGGAGAAGAGCAAATGTCTTTCTTAAACAGAAATCTCATACCATTCATTCATAAATCAAATCTATTCCAAGGTAGAATGCACCTCATATGGGTCTCGGTGAAAAAAGAAAGCAAAAGTAATATATTGTGTTCATTAGAGCGATATTAAAATTAAATTTTAATATAAAGTACCTGAGACAAAACCAAAACTATTAACCCCAAAGCCACTAACTATTCATTAGCCAACTCAATTTTGCATCCCATTATGAGTCACATTGTATAAATTCCTGCTGAAATTGATTTAGTAAACCAGTGCTTTGATGGGCCTGAAATTAAAAGGGTAGAAGAAAAGATACAACTAATTGAAGAACATAATTTGATGATTGTTCAGGGTGTGAAACTTACTGAGGGCAGAATGGAGCTTTAATTAAACACAATGGGCCAAATTCAGACCTGGGAAAATGGCAGAGAAACACCATTGTAATCAATGGAGTTGGAGTAACTTATCTCAGGTCTGCATTTGGCCCAAGGTCTCACTGCACTTTGAAAATGTGTCTGGAAAAATAGCCCCCAAAAGGCAGAAATTTGTGTTTGTGACGCCCTATCTGGCGTGTGAGAAAGGGTCAGGAGTTACTTCATCTGGGGTATAAACTGCAATATGCTGAGCAGTTGACCTCCTTCAAACTCCTTCTGACTTCAATGTGAGTTACTGGATGAATCTGTTGCCTGGGCTGCTACATGGTATAAAAACAGAAGACTTAAAGTTATTGGCAAGAAATGTATTGAAAGGAATCCTGCCCTTCAGTCTGGAAACAGAGTTACCAGGTGACAATGTATGGAAGATTGTAGAAGCTGTTCAGTTATGTTTTGTGAATAATATATTTGTCAGATTAGGCCTTTTTCCTGTTCACGAACTGTCCACGTAACAGACTGCTAAGATTTGGTTGGTTATTTGTAACAGTTGGATCATTTTTGTTTTGTTTTCTAAAATGAACTATTTGGGTGTGTAGGTTTTTGCAATCTATTAGTAGTGAATACTCCTTAAAATATTCACTTTTGGAATCTGATAGTTATTTTTTACCCAACTCACATTGTTTGGCTTCTGTTCTGTGATTGGATGTCACAATCTTTACAAATAAGTGAAAAGGCTGAAGAAATCATGAGGGTACTCAATTTTGCATGGAAAACCTTTTATGGCAAAACACATGGCAAGAGTAGGAAATTTTAGGTCTCTTAACATTTTCTTATTGATGGTACAGAAGAAAGAATCCTGTTTGGTTACATACAGACTATAGGCCTGGATTTAAAAATAGTTATACTCCTCCCTGACTGAGGAATGGAGATATAAGCCAGATTTATTGTTTTTTATTTAGAGCTGTTTGAACTATTCATTGCAAATTTATCTGATAAATTTAACTTATTTTTCTTTTTGACAATTGGCTGCGAACAGGGCATGATTTTTATGCATTTGTTCATTATTTGTAATTACTCATAATGAGCAAAAGAATACAATTAGACTAGATTGTTCATTGACTGGATGTTAGGAGTATTCAGTAGTCATTATTCACTAGTCGCTTGTCCAGTTGGTTATTTAAGTCACACAGTGTTGTTTCAGGTCCCTGACTGGATGACATAAATTTTATAAACAGGAGTAAGCTGGTAGCAGAGGGTGGGTTCATTCCATTGCAACAAAAGGGACCTGCTGTAAAATTCCAAACAGAAGTTCAGATTTTGAACATTCATTGGGCAGAGTGGGTTGATATAAAGACTTGGGTTAGGCACATCTTTCTGTGAGAGATACACACAAATAGCCCACTCTTTGACATGCAATTTTACCCTCGACAACAGGGGTTGAATGGATTCAAATCAGGTCCATACAAAACACCACCTTTGACTATCAAGGACTATGTAAATGTGTGCTTGTTAATATGAATATATAAACACACATGGGGTACTCTCTATAAAATATATATCTACAGATTATGGAACCACTGGTTTCTATAGTGGTGTATTTTAAGTGCAGTACAACCGCATAACTCAGTGTCCTTCTGAGCTACCAGTGTTGTATACATCTGTGCTGGCATGTATTTGTTTTTACCTTTATCTTCCATCTAAGGACTCTCATTCCTACAGTGGAGAAGGCATCCTTAACTAGAAGGAATCACCAAAGTTAGTACTGAGCTAATAGGAAGATGAATTGAGTACTGAGCCATATCTGGAGGAGCTCTGTAAATGACATTCACATAAAAGCTGTTGTGTGGGAGCAAATAAGAAAAGTTGAATACTTTGCCTAGTGTAATTCACTTCATTTATTGACTGTTTTTCCCCCTCTCATTTGTCAGTGGTTCTGATATGCCTGGCATTCAGAATGATTTGTAATGTAAATTATGTAATTGTACTCTCACATATTTTAACATCAAATGGAATGATTGACTACAGAATTTGAACTGTCTACAGGTGGGGGTCAATTATCATCTGAATAATCACACTGCCACACAAGAATAGCATGGCCATGGAGTGTGACATATTTTTATCTCTATGCATTTCAATGAAGTCAGGCTGGTACATAAAAGGTTATCACCTAGGAAACATATTTTCCTAAGCACAAGTTAAACATGCAAGCGAGATCAGCATAGATATTCAATTTAGCCAGTCAACCCTAACCTATTAATATTTTAACAAAATCCAGTGAGGATAATTTTTTTTCTTTGATCCCATTTCATTTGAGCAGCCTGGAAAGGGAAGAAAAATTAAAAACAAAATAGTCAAGCATACAGAATGAGGTTATGTATTAAGTGGGCTATTTAATGTTTCTGGCATTTTATAGCCCTAGGGAAAGCGTGGATGGATTTAACAATCAAGATCTGTGTTCCCTGGGCCCACAAAGTTCGAGAAACATAAAATAATCTATACTTCCAAGCTGACAAATTTTACCTGACACTCCGCTTCATCTCACTGGGACTCTCTAAATCAGCATTAATCATATGTTACAGGGAGTAAAAAGAAAAGTAAATCACACTAAGTTGAAAAGTGAGATGGAAGGTCTTTGGGCAAAGATTTTAATCAATAATATGTGGGATAATAACCAGGAGCTATTGTTTTAATCTTTGAATATAAAAAGGTAGTGATGCAAATCACAAAGCAACGACAAACTCGCTGCTGTTTCAAAGGGGTCAGATGCAAGACAAAAGTGGCTTTGTTTGCTCCAAACACCTCCTTTTCCCTCTCCCTTTCCAGTCTATTAAAATATTCTGTATTCACTGTCCAACAGGATTTTGAGGTAGGTCTAACTCTGTAGTTAAAAGCTGACTATAGACGTTGCCCTTGCCACCTGCCTGTCTGGGTTCAGAATGACTAGTGAATTTGTATGCGTCAGTGTTGGGGTGCCCAATTCGTCACACCTTAAAGGACGTGATTTTCAGAAAGTGCTGAGCATCTGCCCTTTGCAAGCCAAGCCCTTCTGTGGTGGCTCAAGTTGGACACCCGAAAATAAAACATGCCAATGACTCATTCCTCTCCAGTCTCTCTTCTTCCAGCCCATCCCCACAAGTTAATAGGCAGGGAAAGCCTAAAAATATTGCTAATTACCCAGCCCATTTTGTAATTTAAATATTTGTTTGCCATTTAAGGCTGCTTTGTAGTTTAATGGACCCAGATCCTCAGCTGGTGCAAATCTGCATAGCTACATCACCAGTTTATGCCATCAGAGAATCTGGCTCATAAAATATAAGACTATAATTGATCTGACCTCTGGCTACTCATACAGCTTGGTTCATGACCTCTAACTTTACTCACCCCTCCAGTAATGTATGTAATAATATTTGGTTTGCTCAGTTGTGAACAGGAGGTGGGGACACTAGACCTAGCACATGCTTTTGTAATTAATTATTATTATTATAGGAGGTGGGGAGGGAATTACAGGTCAGATTGAAACCTAACCCTAATCCAGTGCAGCTTGTCTATTAATGCAAAACAGTTTTGAAACTGTGAATGGAACTCAAATAATTCCTACACCACTGCTCTGTGTGGAGCTTAACTGGGCAGTATTTGCATGGTTAGATGAAAAGAGAAAATCTGTTCATAATCATGGAAACAAGTAGGAATCATTTCCCTGAGCAGTCCCATCAAGGAGGCCACTGCTGCTGGGTATCCTTACAATTGGAAGCTCCAGGAGAGAGTGAATCATGTTATCTTCCTCTTACTGTATTTCTCTTTTAGAATCAATTTATATTTTCTTTCTGGACATGATCAAAGTTAGAGCTGATCCAAAAAAGGTTCTGATTTGGGACAAAAAGTAGAAATCTCAGTATTTTTCATGAAACAAAACATTCAGAGATATTTCATTTCAACCTTATCCAAACATTTTGATTTGAACTGTTTCATTTTTTACTTTTATATTATGTTTAGATATAATATTTTGACATTCTTGGAATGAAACATTTTGATAATTTCCCAAACATTTCAATGAAATCAATATATTCCCACCAAATATTTTGATTTCATCAAATCAGGATTTAATCAAAGCTTTTTTATTTACATTTCACAATCTCAGAAGCCATCCATCTTTATTCTGAAGTCCTTTTATTTTGGGTTTGATTCCACTAAAGACAGACTCCCATGAATTCAATCAGAGTTGGGAAAAAATACTTTAACTTAATAAGAAACTACTTTAACAGAAGCAAAATTTCCTCGTCGTGACTCTATTAGACAGGAAAAAATAATGTATAATTAATCATTTATCTGCAGGCTATAGCCTCTTTCTCCTCTCATGGAATATCCATGAGAAAATCTCAGTTATCTCAATTGGATCCATTTATCCTGTTTTAAACCCTATTTTACATATAGGGAATGGTGCTGGAGTGGGTGATATCTCCAAAATCAGCATGAACTTTTTCTGACAAACAGCTGTTTAGAAAGGCTGTTCCTTTGCATCCAACAATCTCTTGTAAGTGGTTTCTAGAAATTTATGGCGCTAAGTGAATAAACTCAATGAAATGTTCTCTAGGAATAATGAAAGAGTTAACTCTAAATTTAATGGTGTTTTCAGCTTCAATCTCCACTTAACTGGACTTAGTAAAGACTAATGGCCAGCCCTTGGAACCTTCAAGTCTCAAAAGATTTAATTTGTTATTTCTGAGAAAAACATGAATAAATAATTAAAAGAACGGACACAGCAGCCAAAGACAATTCACAAGTGTCATTTACATGTACAGCAAGGTTCAGAATTCCTAGAATCACTCATTACCACGTCACAAAAAGACAACCCAAGTCTAGGAAGGCAGCTAAAACCCAGTGCCATTCTTTTCCAAGTACGTAGTACATTAAAAGACATACAGTATTCTCTGAAGTCATTTAAGTTCCATAATATCTAGAACCCAGAGTGCTACCATATCTTGAAATGACCAGCATAAATACTTTAGCATGCAGACTCTTATAAGCTGAAGTAGGGTTCAGTAGCTTATATTTGGATAAGGGAAAAAAATGAATACTGTAGTAAATGTAGAACTGGAAATTAATTTTCCTATATTTAACTGCTCTGTCAGGTGGCGAATAGATGGACAATTACAACAGTGTTATAGAAAGACTATTTTGTACAGAAAATTAAATGTCCTTCCTGAACAGTGGTTTATTGCAATAAAGAAAGCTCATTAACTGGAATTACTACAGGCAAACAGTGATGATGAAAAGGAAATATAGTGTGTGAACAAAGAAACAGAAATGGATATTAAATTTCAGGGACATCATCTACAAGTTTCTTGTGGCTTCTCAAAGATGCGCAAAGTAGACAGTCCATCTAGTTTTGTGTTTAATTGTTTCCCTCTGGGAAAATGGTTACATGAGCAGTAAATAAGTGAATCACAGGAAAATATCTATACTCAATAAAGGCTCACTAAGCTAATGGGGAGTCTGATAAGAACTATTTTGTTCTCAACCAGCTAACAGCAAGAGATTTCATTTCCTATACTTGCATCTCACAATTTGCAAGATATAACTATTTGAATTATGGTAGCATCTGGATTTTCCCAACAAGGTAAAGGCTACATTTGTGTAAGGTGCTGTACACATACATAATAAAAAATAGTTCAAAGAGCTTACATGACATAGAAAAAGCATGGGAGAAAGGAAATACCATCCAGATTTTACAAATGAGGAATTTTGGAAGAGAGAGAGAGACTGAGTGATTTGCCTGAGGGTACACAGGGAGTCTGTGGTTGAATCAACTGAACCCAGATCTCCTGAGTATCAACTCAGTGACAAACACAAGACCACTCTTCCCCTTCAGCAGCTAGTAAAGTCTGACCAAAATGTGGAGAAAGTTTATGACTGCTACTTGGGTAGTTTATTCTGAGACACACTTTTTCTAGACTCTTACAGAATGTCTAATATGTGTGCTAGTTGTTAACAATCTATTTGATATTTGACATATGCATCTGATGAAGTGGGTATTCACCCACGAAAGCTCATGCTCCAAAACTTCTGTTGGTCTATAAGGTGCCACAGGACTCTTTGCTGCTTTATTTGATATTAGTTCATGCTTTTTTCTCTAATAGAATTTTTTCCTGGTTTTTGTGTCTTCTCCAACAACATGGCCTACTAATTGAGAGCATGCAAAATTCATGGAGGATAGGTCCATCAATGGCTATTAGCCACAACAGGCAAGAATGGTGTCCTTTACCTCTGTTTGCCTGAAGCTGGGAATGGGCAACAGAGAATGGATCACTTGGTGATTACCTGTTCTGTTCATTCCCTCTGGGGGTACCTGGCATTGGCCACTGTCGGAAGATAGGATACTGGGCTAGATGGACCTTTGATCTGACCCAGTATGGCTGTTCTTATGTTAAATCTAGCATAGCTGCATGAAAATAAAAATACATGTGCTTGGATAGCTTTGCAGCTCGTATTAGCTATTGAAAAGACCAAAGGCAAGCTGGTTGTGTTTTGGTTAGGGAAATACCAAATACCTTCTTGTTTTATCAGCATCAGTATCTGATGGCGGTATTTGACTGAACATAAACAGTGGGCAGAGCAATAAGTAATAGGCTCTCATGTAAATAAAATGATCCATTAATTTGGTCATCTCAAGCAGAGACTTTCTGGTGCTATGGGGATATACACACACCAAAACTAATCCCATTTTAACTTCAACCTGGGATGGGCACACTCTATTAGACCTAAACTTAAAAGGGGAGATTTCCTACTTTTCATAATGGATGCAACCGATGTAGCAAACCCACCTCCCTGGCATTGAGTCAAGCTGAACCAAACACAGGTGAACTGGATATGCACAGTTTTGAGACTTCAGTGGGAATTAAATGGTGTATAGGACATAGGTGTGTCCTCTGCACAGGCGTGAATTTCATCTCAGAGTGAGAATGGGGCACAGCTCATACCAGAGTAGTTTAAACAAATCCTAAATAAGGCCATCAATGGATTTTTAAGGTCAGAAGGGATCACCTAGCCTGTACTTATGCATAACGGACAACAGAATTTCACCCAGTGATTCCTGCATCTAGCCCAACCACTTGCAGCTAAAATTAAGCATCTTTTAGAAAGACATCCAACCTGATGTAAAGATTCCCAGGATGGAGAATTTTCAACAGACACAGAATTGATCTCTGGCTAGCCACTTGAAAATATCTGCAACATTTTATTTGTTCATGGTAGCCTCCGTGATGTTCTAGGTTCCTTCCATACTTTCATGAAGGGACAATCCCTGCCCCAAAGAGTTATCAAAGGACAGTCAGGTAGATAGAGGTTAGGGGAAGAGAACACAGTAGGACATTTTTGTACAAGTCACTTAGACTCTCCATAGGCAGTAGTGGATCTTTAAAAGTAAGCAAGTAAGTGTGTGTGTGAGAGAGACAAAAGGGTGGTGATGGGGGGGTTATATACTATTTAAATACTGTTTTTCTTTTAATAACCAGCTCCAGCTGGGAACATTTGTATATGTGAGCAATAGCAGTACCTTGGCCCCAGCTTTAGCAAGCACTTAGGCATCTGCTTAACTTTAAGCACATGCTTAAGTCTATCCCTATCTAGCAAAGCACTTATGCAGGTGATTAAAATTAAGCATGTGCATAAATCTTATTGACTTACATGGGACTTAAGCATACGCTGAAATACTTAATCAAGGCCCTTGTGCAAGACCAAATGATAGATCATTGAAATAGTCGGGCTTATTTCTATGTGGCTCTCTGTAGCTAGAGCACTGTAAGTGATTTATTTGCTTCACATAACAAGGTCATCTATAACCTCGACTCTCCTTTTACACCTAATGGCCAGACCTACAAGAATTTCTAAACTTTAATTTATCCTTTTTACAGTTGCTGTATTTTTCATGCTTGACAGTAAGGACAAAGGAGGAGTACCCTAGTCAGGGTGATTTTATTCCTTCACAAGTTGTTGTGTAACCTATCTAACCTTGGCAGACATAAATGTTTTAAAATGCAGTTTAAGTATTGAAAGAGTGCTGCTGCAACAGTCACCTCAGAAGTCATGCACTTACTACTTCCTTTCATTTTGAAGACATATAAGACCTCTGCATCAATCTTTAACAAGCTATTAACACAAGCAGTCAGTAAACCTTTTCAAAGTCTGGTCAATAGCAATGAAGAAAAGTCATGATTTACAGCTGGTTTAGTATAAGTATGATTAGCTCTTGTGGGTTGTTTTCTTGGCTAAAGAATGCTGGCCAATTCCTCTGTTTTAATCTCTGCCTCTGTAACATAGATGGAAGGTGGGTTTCCTGTCACACTGTTTTAAAAATATCCAATTCGCTTCACTCTGTCTCAGTATCTCCCTTTAAAAGCAGTTTGCTGTAGAGAGTTCCAGAACAGTCTTATACATATTAATTGCATTCAGGTGTCATATTAGTAAAGACACTAACCAACTTGTTTGGTCAATGCTCATATAAAGCAAAAGAATGAGAAGCCTCTAATCACTTTACAATAATAATCCATAATCATTATTAGCAATAATAATCTCTCAATAGTCTCTAAATATTTTTTCCTCTAAATTTTACTTTAGCCCTCCTGGCCCCTTGTACTGAATAAATATAATGCTGGTTTTGATTCATAGACAATGTTTTAGGTATTTTGTAATGCATACCTATTGGTCACACACCCATATTAAATATTCTTCTATTGGCATTAATTTTATTAAATAAAAATTCCGGTGGCACGAAACCTGGAACATCTGCTCCGTTAACTTACTGCTATATGTGTTACAAATATCACTCTGGCTTTTGTATGCGTTACTGATGATTTTGTCATTTTCCCCTGCTGTTAGCAACACTTGCCAATAATAATATTTACTAGGAGAATATTTCTCACCTGTGTGAGAATGAATTTAATGATTGAATCTTTATTAAATGACATCATAAACAAAACATAGACACGGGGAAACATGAAAACACCTAGATTCCATCTGTTCAAGTGTGATACACTTCAGAGCTCCCATTTCACATGTAAAACAGAATATGATTTATAATTTATACTTGGCTGGTGCAATCCTTATTGAAGAAAAAACACTTTGATGAAATGTTGGCTTTATGCTATCATGAAGCTATTGAGAGAATCACAGAACATTTGGCAATTTACCTCAACTACTGCATCTTTGAAGTTTGGGTATTTATATTTTATGAATTTTTCAAATAAATTGTACTATTGAACACAAGTATAAAAAATGCCTCAGTCTGAATCAGTGCTGAAATGTAATTACAGCATTAACCGAAGTAGACTGCTGCAGATTTTTGCAGACTTCTGGGTAGTGTTTAAGGCCTGGTTCTAAGAAGATTTCAAATATTCAAGGAAGTAGGCTCTTATACACTTTCCCCTGATTTATTTGAAATCTATAACACACAAAAGATTCACAGAAGAAAAGTAGCGAAACACAACTATCATACTCTTCAGAGCTTTACTATATTGGCTAATAGTTATAGGGTTTGTAGATCAATGTAGTTATGGATTTTTGAGAGCACAGGATCCACATCTGGGGTCTGATCCTGCAGCCAGTATTCTTGTGAATAATCTGAAATAGACTGTTCCCATGAGGGTGAAATTCACTCCTGTATAAAGAATTATGTACCACAAAAACCCTGTTTCAAGGGGTGACGTTGGTCTATTGGTGGACTGGCCTTGTGCTTGCCCTGAGCACGGTGGTGAGCTTCACACCCTTGTGAACAGTCCATCTCAAGTCCATGGGATTATTCCCAAGTGTAAGGGATGCACAGTCAGGCCCCAGATAGTGATCCCATTCTCTGAAGGCATAAGGAATCCCTCGATTACTAGTAAAGGGATGTGAGCCCAGATTCAGGAAAGGTACTTAGGTATCCAATTCCCATTGAAGTCAATGAGAGTTAGGCACCTTAATACCTTTGTGAATCTGGGCCTTGATTTCTTACTGAAACGATGTACTTTTCAGAACACCTGCCATCTTATGTCTCAGTTAAAATCCTGACTATTATTCTTGAATAACAAAAGAATTCGGAATGGTTTCTCTTTGGTCTGACAGTTTTATCAACATACTGTATTTCAGTTGAGAGAAATATTGCTTTTGTAGTCTGTTTTCAGTCCATTCATAAAAATAAGTGCTCTAAACTGATCTAGTATATTTCACCGTACCGGCTAGTATTTAAGCCTGCACGGCATGTTAGTCCAAAATTAAAAAATACCTGCTGGATCATAGTTGGTCCTCAAATGTGTGTGCAAAGGGAGGCCTGCAAAGAGGCTTTTCCCCTCCTGTGGGAAGACCAGCCATAACTGCAGTCCCTTCTTGCTTATCCAGAAGCAGATTCACTCCAAAGGGGCTGGGAACAGACAGGGCCCTAGTCTCATTCTCCTCTGCACCTGACTGAAGTGTGGGACTGGCTTACAAGAGGGAGTATGCTGCATTCCCAGAAGGGATATACTACCCCACTGCAGGGGCTCTGGGCTGCGTGCCATTGGCACAATCTAGCTGGAAATGATTACATCACTGAAATTGGTTATGTTCATTTTTTTCTAACATGTCTTCATTGATACCAGCAGAAGGGCATAACATACAGTTTCCTGCTACATCTAGCAAGACTTTTATTTCACCATTATGAAACCCAACCCTTTAACACTGCTGGGCATAGGCTGGGATCTTCCAAGGGACCTAGAGGAGTTAGGTACCCAATGCCAATTGAAACTCAGCGGCATCTGAAAGTTTAACTCTCTTCGGCTATGTCTACACTACTGCGATAAGTCAACCTATGCTACACAACTCCAGCTACATGAATAACGTAGCTGGAGTCGACATATCTTAGGTCTAGTTACCACGGGGTCTACACCACGGGGTGGGGGGGCGGAAGAGGAGAGAGGTCAACGGGAGAAACTCTCCCATCGAATTACTTTACTCTTCTCGGCAGGGGTAGAGTACTGGGGTCGACTGGAAAGCGATCTGCAGTCGTTTTTGTGGATCTTCACTAGACTCGCTAAATTGACTGCTGGTGGATCGATATCAGAGCGTCGATTCCGGCTGTAGTGTAGACAGCCGTAGTCTCCTATGAAAATCCCATCCATAGTGCATACTACCATGAATAGTCCTATTTAAGCCAACGAGACTACTCCTATCAGTGGTTACTGCCCTCTAGTATTAAATGCTTACAGGGTTAGACCAGTAGGGAGTACAATGAAAAGAACAGACTATTTTATAATGTTGTATCTAACCAAGGCTTCAATTTTTTTGGACGTGTGTTTGAGACACATTAATCATTTACCAAACAATTTAAAGTCATGGCAGGAGCCCTTAACTTTCAGTAGGAAGAAATTAGTGGCTGAGGCAAGTGGGAAAGCAGTCTATTTCCTGGTGAAATTGCAATGCTCAAAATAAGAAAGATTGCTGCCAGGTGTTAATTTGAGGGGCAGCATTACAACAGGAGGAAAGAGATAGTGTGTGAGAATGATGTAGCTAAAACATTTTTTTTTTTTAGAAAAACCAAACGTTAAAATATTAAAACTGTCACTCGAGCAGTTGCAGCTGTTCTACCGAATGTTTCAAGTGTGCAAAGCAGAAAGAAAGCAGCTTACTGAGCACACTGGGGACAGAAACAGCAGGCAACACCTGTACTTGGGCAGGTGCAATGGACAGCAAACACCTCCTATGGGGGGTTGACATCTGTGGGGTGATGACAGTCAGGCCTGCTGATGTCTTCATGGGAGATCAAAGAAATTCTTGAGGGGTCAGCGGAGGATGACATGTGGGTTGGACAGCTGTACCGGTTGAGAGACTTTCAGGCAGGTGATCCACTTACACTGTCATTTTGGGTCTGTGTCAAGCGGGCATCTCTTCTCTTTATGTTCTGACTAAAGAGATATCTTCACATTACTCCACTGCTTTTTAGCAGAATGTTTGGAGACTGTGTATATTTATGCGAGTCAGATCTCAAAGAGCCACGAAATGAATCCAGCGTGTTTCCATTGGACGACATTTGTTTCAGAAGCCTCTCTGACTAACACGTGTGTTTAAAGGATGATCAGTCTCCTGAGAAGCAAATATTATTCATTAACTTAAAAGACTCAGGTGCTAAAGAGTTTCTCAGAAATGACTTATTCCATTGCAACTGTGCTCCCTATAGCGTGTCCCTATGATTTTTTTTGTTGATTAATTTCAAAGTTTCTGCAACACAAATGGTGTGAAAACTCAGCCACTACTCTTATCCTAAAACCAATGGCCCAGACCATCAAGTGGTGTAAACTATGCCAGTTTACTTCAGCTGAAGATCTGGCTGCATCCGCCTGTCTGAAACAACAACACTCAGAACATAGACATCTTTAACAAATGCCCACGCTTCTCCTTTTTAAAAAATGATGGTAGCATTATAAATCAAGAGCTAAGAGAATATTAACAATGTTTAAAGCAAACTTCTGGAAAATACACTTGCTTATTTAAATATTTTTGCATCTATATTTCATACAGAAGGCTGCCTTCAGCACTATCAAATTGCAGGGAAGCTTTTAAAAAAAATGTCCTCTCCAAAGCTTTCATGATCTCAGTTTTCTGATAACTTATCACTGTTAATTAGAGCTGTGCAAAACTTTCATAAGGAAATCCAAACCCAGACAACACTCATTCAGGAGTATCTAGATCCAACTTTAATCAAGCCAGCGCTGATTTATGTTTAGGTGGAAATCATGTAAAACTCATCAGTTCCACTGGAGTTTCTCTTTGAATGCTCATCTTTGCACCCTCCATTTTTTGTTCTGCTATGCTCTGGCTAGCTGCTTTATGCATCTGAGCATTCCCCCATTATCCTCTTCTGACTCCAGGTAGGTCCCAAAACCATGAGATTTAAAGACAGCAGCTAAGGCAGGAGACATTGCCAGACCTGCTCTGAAGCCCTGACAGGAATTTTAACAAACATAGGCAGCCTACTGTGAATCAAGGAGAGGGAGTTTAGAGTTATGTATCTGAACTCTTTGAACTTAAAAGAGGTTTGACTCAGTTCCATTCTGAGCTGCAGTTCTACAGTTTATTTTACTCCAAACTAATTCCCCATCCATGATGAAAATTTAACCTTTTAATGCTATGAAAGTCAGGGAGACATTTGAAAATGTGAACTCTAAGCACAAGCTCCTATAAATCCTTATATAAGAGCTAGGTCCTATTATTGTAACTCATATGAGGAATCCCACAGAAATCAATGAGATTATTCTCAAGGGTGACAGGTCATTATGTGTTTGCGTGGTGGGCCCTAAGCTAATATTCACACAAGATGATCGCTAAGAACCAAACTGTGCCTTACGATATCTATGCCTCTCATTGAGTTCAGTCAATGAGTCCACACATGTGTGACTGAAGACCGCTATAATCCACACACATTTTCCCCCAAATCATTTAGGCCCCGAGTTTCATGTAGGTAGCATCCTACCCCTGCTCAAAGCCCTGTTGGCTACATAATTCTCTTGTACAGAGCTCACTGCAGGATCCGCCACATCCCCCTACATATACTGAATCTGGCAAGTTTTGTGACACACACACCATGCTAAAGCTGATTTCATATGCTTGGAACAAGGGAATCAGAAATGACACACAAGAGATATGAGCTAGGTGAGGCGCACATATGGGAAGACAACTGTTCCAAGTGAGTCCTTCAGATGCTAATCTTACTGTAAATAATATGTAGGTTATATGCAAAAATGTCAACTCTATGCTAACTCACAATGGTTGGCTTTCAATCCAACTTGAAACAAATCCAAAGAGAAAAATACAAGAGAAAGTTGCACTGTTATTTAGTAAGTTACTCCTCCCTAAAATTAACAAGCATTCAAAATAATATCAGTGTCCAGGTGATTAAAGTTTCTAGATGCATACACAATTAAATTAAACAGACTACATCCGAATCCAATTATTTTTACAACTTTTTAAATTTAAAAAACTATCTCCTAGGACATGGACTGCATATTTTTCTATGTAATTCCTTTTGAAAACCGGGAGTGATTTTTCTTAATAGAAAGCAGCATACCATTTCATTCAAAATCAAACACTTCTGAAGTGCGTCAGACCCATGTACAAACATCTTGTCAGAGAAAGGCATCAGTGCTTTTAACACAATCCTATTCCACTGAAGTTAAAGTAAGGTGAATGCCTCAGTTAAAAAAAAAAAAAAAAACAGCAGCACATAAAACACTTTCCGTTTTTCCCTCTTTAGCATCAAAGGCATGTTTACTGCAAACATGGAAGTGTAGGGAAATGAAATGGTGAAAGATGGTTGCAACATAGTTTTTACACATTTATTTTTAGAACTTTTGCATTTGAGGCCTAACCACCATAAACTCTAGTTTTCAAACTTAGCATACCCCAGTGTTCCATTTCCCCTGCCAGTTGGATGTTACTGCACATTCCCAATCTCTAAAAAGGTTTATAAGGATTAAGTGACCTTTACATGACTGCAATACTCTTTTGTTCTTTCCTCACAGAACCCAATTCTGCCAGGTGCTGAGAGCCTGCAAGCTCCTGCTGATTTCAATGAGTTGACCACATTCAGGACTAACTCAGCATCTTGCAAGATTGAGCTCTCAATGCCTGCTCCTGCTCCCGCTCCCATGGAAGCCAATACAAATTTTACTACTGACTTTAATGGGAACAGACTCAGGCCCTTAATGGCAAACAGTTATTCTCGATAAAAAGTACAAAGACACCCTCAAGTTCCCGTCTCCTGCTTGAACTTTCATTGCTGCTTTTATTGTAACTGTGAATTCGGTCCATGTCATGTGTTCCTTTGTTCTTAAGCTCGACATATGTTTTAATGCACAGTGCAAATCTACATGCAAAAAATAAGTGTGCCTGCCTATAGGGGCATTAATACTGTATGCAGCAAACATGGTTATAGTTAGAGTTTAAAAGCAACACCGCCAATGACAGTGCAGCTTAATATTTCAAACTCCCAGCCCCTCTTGCAAGCTCCCCTCCTCCCCGCAAAATACAAGACATGCTGAGCATACAAATTATGTCACTGACATCTGGAAATAGGCACAACTACCCAAGTAAAAAATAAACACCACAGAGGTCACGGCTTTAACAGACTGTCATTCTATATTTAAACTGATTGATTCACACAAAGGTATAATCATAGAGAACATTGGGATCGGCAGCTTACAAGATTCAAAGTTTCAAGCAAAATGATTTTGGCAGGAAATTTATATATATATAAAAAAAGAGTGCATCTGGAATAAGCTAATTGATGCATTCAATATTATGATGCACACAATAATTTAAACTTCAAATGTGAATAATGCTTACTTAGTTTCCTACCTAATAACTTACTTTTAACTATACATTAACATGTATCATTTACAGGACTTCTTTGCATAATATCTATTGGTTATGCAAATAAAAGGCTTTGGTGAATAATGTACAGTAACTAATTTGTATAATCAGTTTCCCTCAATTCAGTGTGATAATGATATGTAAAGCACATCACTACAGACTGTCTGTGAAATGAATTCTGTCTCAATATGCTAGTCAACTAGCCATTAGACCTTTGCACAGGATCACTGTAAGAAAAGCAGAAAAACCCACACACATTCTTTCGATTTCTAAAGGGAAATTTGACTCTAGCTGTAGAACAAAGAAAGAAGAAATAGAAGTAAAAGAAAATCAAAGAAAAAGTGATTTGGATTCAAGGGGATCAGATGTTTCACTTATTGCAGGTTGGAGACCTTCAATCAGTCAAATGAAAGACACATTTGTATTAAAATACCTACAAGGCAGAGAGAAAGCCTTGATCAGGTGTATTAGATTTAAGTTACAGCTCTCTTGCTGAGAGATGTGAACCTACCTTCCAGTCTATCTGTTCTCAATATTGAAGGTTTTCTGTGTTACAAACAGATGAAAGGTAGCTCATTTGCCTTCCCACATATCTGCTAGACATTAACTGTACATTGTGAGCGTATGCTGCAAGGAGATGTGAACTTACTACATGCCAAACAGACACAAATGTTCACCTGTAAAAAGGGATGCAGTTGAAATATGTTAAGGGTGTCCCATAAATCCAACAGAAGTGAGGCTAGTCAATGGTAAGGCTGAAGTTCCATTATAGTCAGTCTTGGCGCTTAGGGTTCCTATTGACTTCAGTGGGAGTTTTGCCTAAGGGCTTATTATTTCTGTTATGATTGTGCCTAGAGACCCCAAACAGGGATTATGGCCCTGTTGCATTAGTTGTACATACAGACAAACACGGAGACAGCCCCTGCCCTAGTCCCTGCTGAGTGAAGATGGCACAATGTGGCTCCAAGTCACACTAGAAGGAGGTGCAGAAGGTGAAAGCCAAACGCTGAGATCTTGACTCAGTTTTCACTCTGTCCCTTCATCAGACAGATTCACTGAGCTTGCCTGAACATAAAGAATGGTGTCAAAACTGACTACACAGCCGTCAGGATTTCAACCAATGAATAAATGAAATAAATAACAGCGTATGTATATTTAGCTTTTCCATAGGAGACTCTCAAAATGCTCTACAGGCTAACAGGCTACAATAACACTACATGAAACAGGTAATTTGTATTTCTGTTCTGCAGGGGGGTAAGTAGGGGCACAGAGCTAAGTATTTTGGCCAAGGACATACCCATCTGAGAGGCTGGCAAATAGAGGGCCTCAGCCCTTTCCTCATGTAAGTGCTTATATGGCTCTCATCATATGGTCTCACAAGTGTCAATGAGCTTATCCTTACGACACCCCACGAGCTAGGGAAATAACACTATCCCCGTTTCACAGAAGGGAAACTGAGGCACAGAACACTTGCACAGGAAGCCTGTGGTAGAGGCAGGAATAGAACCTAGATCTCCTGAGACTCAGTCCAGCACCTTAACTGTAAGATCATCTGCTAAAGTTCTGGGGCTGGGATTCCGCAGAAGAGTACGGCCCAGCCTAGAGAAGGGGGAGGCAATGGTGTCGTTAAGCCAGGTCGGTGCAGCCTTGGTAAAATAAAGCAGCTAGGAGTTGTTCTGCTTTATGGTGCCTAATGGGGACTCTGCAGCCCATAGCAGCATATGGGTCATGGACTCTCCTCTTCACCCAGTGCAAGAACTTGCAAGGGGTTCTGTGTAGGGCAATGCAATGCGCCTGCATTGGGGTGAATTCCTCCCCAGCCCCTGTATGTCACCACAATAATGTACAGGTTCTGTAGCTGGAGGGATAATCCCTCTTTGCAGTTAAGTTTCAGACCTGAGCATAGCATAGACAGAGGCAGCCAAATCAGCACTAAAAGATGGCTTCCTTATGGGAATGGAGGAAGGTTATTTCAGTATCCTAATTCATGAGATTGGTCCCACTGATTACAGGATCTAGTCCTTTGTCAACAAAAGTGCATTAGTAGAAAAGTCAGGAAAACACCCACTGTACTGTCAGTTAGAAGAATGACACAATTATCCACAAGGAGCCTGATTCCTCAGTGTGTCACTCCAGTTTTATGCTGGCATAAAACCATTGAAGTTCATGATGTAAAATTGGTATACATCCTTAAACAGGCTTCAAAATTTCTTAATTTAACAGCTGATGTCTGACTGCTATTCTATATAAACTATTGCTACAGTGATTGCTGCTTTCACACACACCCTCCATGTTTGCATGAGTTTTAAATCATCCTGCTTGTTACAAAAAAGAAATCTATCATTGTAAAACTTTGAGAGCCTCATTGACCTTTTCATTTATCTACCTAAAGCTTCTCTGTCATGCTAAAAAAAAAAGTTGTATTTTAGTTCCTTATTTTTTTAATTCATTTTTTAAACAAAAATAAATATAGTCACAATATTTAACAGAAATGTTTTCTCGGTGTTGGACCTGGTAAAGAGATGAATGGGTAAAAATAGACAAAAGGCCAGAATAAGTTTATTTTCCTTTCATTATAATTTTATTTTTTGATTAAACAGAGAGAGAGACCATAACATTAACACTTTCATAGTCAAATGGAGAAAGGGCTAAACAGATGATATATTTATCTTATGTACAGATAACAACAGATCACAGAATTTTCACAGTTATATTACAAAGAAGCAGTTGACACAGAGGGGTACAGATGACAGGCAAAATTTCATAGCCTCTCATATATAAGATTTCAAACAGTGTTAAATCTACTTATTGGGAATGTGGGTATGATGCTATTCCCTTTAACAAAGTAAATAAAAAGGCCCAATCTGGTTCAGTGATTTCCATTCATCTAAAGTCTCGTTCAGTATATGGACAATTTATAATTCACCCTGCTATGTTTCACAGTACACAAAAAGCAAGATGAACATCTCTCCATCTAGATTATTTTATTTCAGATTAAGGAAAGAAACCAAGGAAGAACAAATATAAAGTCACCATGGAAGAACACAGTGATGCTTAACATTCTATATCTGAACTGAAATACAAGCTGGTAGCAGGGAATACTCCTTTGCGTGCAAAGGTGCAGTATATGGAAAATAGACTGATACGATCTCCTTTCAGCTACATAGCTATGTACATACTATTCCCCTACTGCTGAGCAGCTATTACCTGCCACTTGCAGTCACAGATGAGGGAGAAGAGAAACGCCACCTCTGCGGGGAGAAAAAGAGAGGGAAAATGACTGCTCCTTCCTTGACTGGATAGTGCAGAGGAGCCAGTGTGCTAGTGCTCTCTCTAACCCATGTACTGAAGAATAGGTATCTCCCAACAGCACAACACATAGTGAAACTCTACTTATAGGGAAACCAGATTGTGAAAAAAGTTACTACATTATGCGGTGATCCAGCCTCTGCAAGGTAGGTCCACAGGGTATTATACTAGAAACACACTGTCCTAAGTAAAGAATTGCAGTATTCACCCTGGCTCTTTTAAGATTCATTGAATCTAATTAGCTGGTGCCTTAAACATTGTATTGTCATTTACACCTATGAAAGGTGGGTATCAAATGCTGCTATTCTGATTTGGCACTCCATTTGCATAGGGGTCAATGACTACAGAAAATGCGAGGCAAACAATGTGCAAACAATGACACTTCTTTCTTTATTCTTTAAAACCACGTGCAGAGAAGAGTTAATTCCCTAGATGAAGGGCTGCTTCTCTGCTGTCTGGAGGTGGAGGAAGGGTCAGGAGTATCTAGGGTGGTGTCAGAAATTCCTGAGATTTGCAAATGGAATGGGTGAAAATGTAAATGCTGGGAAAAGAATGTTAAATATCTTCAACCAGTGACTGGAAACCAAACTCTCAATCTTGGACGTCAGTAGGTACATGGACATTTTGTCTTTGATTTAGGAGAAGAGAGTGGAAAGCAACCAGGGAGTGTTTTCCATTAGCCTTCTGGGTATAAGCAAGGACAATCAGATTGTATTTTAATATAGAAGAACAGTAGAAAAGTAAAAACAAACTATATTTTCACTATATCCAGTTTGGCACAGCTACTTTATGCAAAAACTCCCAGTGGACTCTGCCTATAGACTAGAGCCAGCTCACATGGTCACCGGAGGATCACCTCAGTATAGGGCAGTCCTCCAGTGAGTAAGATCAAGGGTATTGGCTCTGATGCCTTACCTTCTACTACTAACTGGGGAAGAGAATGATTGGGAAAAGATAGGGCTTCCTTATGCCTTGGCAATCTCTGACTTCTGAAATGGTGCCTTGGAACCACCGGTAGTCAGCATAAATTAAAGCTGCTCTAACTGGTGTCTGGGGATACCAGTCCAGCATACAGTGGATATAGAACCTGGGAGGGCCAAAGTAGCCCATGGTGCCTTTTCACCCTCTTCTCTCATTAGGGGGAGAAAAACTGATGTGTGAGTAAAAACAGGCCAGGTCCATTTTTTGATAGATATTTCTCAGTAACTGACCCACAAAACTGCTGTTCACTCCCAGAGGAGATCAGGATGAGCACAAACCTCGGCTTCCTCACTCTGACCATTTTAAATGCTGAAAATGTTTGATTTCCAGTCTGTTAAAGTGGACACCTGAGTTTCATGCATGTGAAAACATTTGAAGCAAACGATCAGCTTAAAATTACTGGGCTGTTCATACAATGATATCCTGGCCTTTGTTAGACAAAAGTTCTGGGCACTGATGGCAGCCATTTAGAAGAAGTAAAACTACAGTAGAATAGTAGAATCAAAACTTGTAAAATAAAGGCAAATGGGTTAGCATTATATCTGAAAAGAAAAGCTACTGAACGAAGAATTTTTGACAATGTACTATATACAATAGAATGGGGGAGGAGCTATCGAAAATTGAAGTGTTATGGCCACTTTTTAAAAAACAGTGTAGCTACATTTCCTATATAGAAATAAATAACATGTTTCAGATGGTGAAAAGTCATAATATTTAGGATTAAGGTTATCAGAGTCGGTGGGGATAGTGATTACTCAAGTTCAACCATTTTCAGTGCAAGGTGACCTGAACGTTCTTTTGATGATTAATAGAATAGGGTTTTATGTGACAGAAGAAACAATTTGTATAATAGGCAGGCACATGCATTATAGCTGGTCAAGTGCTGTAAAAAAAGTTCATAAACATTTGTTTGAATTCCTAATTGCTGTTCAGTTTTACCATTTCATTTACTATTCATGACCATTTGCATGAATAGGTTTGTTTTCATGAGTGCTTGGACAATGACTGCTCTTTCTATGAGTACAATTAGCCACATGCAAACAAAGGGTATGTTTGTCAAAGGGAGCATTTACTATTGGTAGTCTCCAGTTTAAAATCTTTGTCACCTAATCAGGGGACAGAAATAACATGCACCATAAATAGGAAACAGCCACGTTCGTGAACAACCCAGAGCTCAAAATGTGTTGCCTGAAGAAGAGTTTGTCTCTCTCACCAACAAAAGTTGGTTCAATAATAGATATGACCTCACTCAACTTCTCTCGCTAATATCCTGGGACCAACACAGCTACAACAACACTGCACACACATATTACCATAAACCATTTGTTGAATTACAAACAATAAAAATAGCCTGTTCGTTTATTTATTTAGCATGTGCATAGTCGTCTAGCCATGCGATGGCATCTTCAGTGGCGTGATGCAGTTCTTCTAGGCCTGCGCTGAACCTAGTCAGCAGACATTCCTCGACAATGTGCCTCATCATCTGTGTCATGACGCAGCTGCACAAAGGGCTGCCACAAAGGCCCTAGCGATACTGGTTGGCTGCACAGAGACCTTGCCCAGTCCAGAACCTGTTCAACAGGGACCATCGATGATGTGGCAGGTCAAAACCAGGTGGGCAAATTGTGGGGTCGGCGACGAGGGACTGGTTGGGGATTATAACAAATCCAGTCCTCTCGCCAGAGTGTTTCCACCCTAACATCCTGGCATGGCAAATGAGACCATAATGGGTGATGTGAGAGCAAACGTGCAGCTGGTGATTTAAAAAGGTCATTGTGCAGCGGCAGACTTGAGCCCATTAATGATTCATGAAGAGAAAAGAAAAGGACTATATTAACTGGGTAATTTACGGTCCAGGAGTTGAGCTATATCCACACATACATGTAGACACACACCCAGATTGTAAAACTAAATGTGCACATATAGTGTGTGTTTGTCATTCTCGATTACAGCAGATGTGACTACTTAAGCAACTAACTGGTCATTTGGGCATACGGTTGTGTACACAGATTTTTAAAATGGGCCAGAAATATTCACAGTATAAACAGGAGTGGCGCCAGAGTTTCTGGCACCCTAAGCAGAATCCGGGGGGCGGCATTTTGTGCACTCCCCATGGGACGCGCGGGAGCTTCGGTTCCACTCCCATCGCGCCACCGAAGAAGGACCCTCCTCCGAAATGCCGCAGGCGACAGCGGCAGTCATTGAGCTACTCAATTGCCTGCCACTGTTTTCCGCAGTTCGTCGGCAGAAGGTCCTTCTTCGGCGGCGCGACGGGAGCGGAACCGGAAGCTCCAACGCGCCCCGTGGGGAGCGCACAAAATGCCACCCCCCCCGAATCCTGGCACCCTAGGCAACCGCCTAGGGTCGCCTTATGGAAGCACCGGCCCTGAGTATAAAGGTATTAAGGCATACCTAATATTAAAGTGGACCAGAAATATTCAGCACTTCTATAGTTCTTGATATTTTCAAACCTCTCTACAAACATTAAATTAATGCACACAAAGTCCCTCTCAGATAGAAAAGTATTAATATTCTAATTTTAGAGATGACAGAAGTGAGGCCCAGCGGATGTCATAGATTCATAGAATTTAAAGTCAGACAGGACCACCAGATCATCTAGTCTGACTTCCTGTATATCACAGGCTACCAACACCAGCCAGCACCCACACACTAAACCCAACAACTGAAATGAGATCAAAGTATTACCGTCCACAGGAGCCGAGACTATATTGCGCCACAGGCGGAGAATAGGAGGGACTGAGATGTTCCAGTGCCCACGGCCCACACAACAGCAGGGAAATGAGTACGTAAGATATACCCAGATAATCTTGGTGACCTGCACCCACACTCTGCAGAGGAAGGCAACCCCCCATCCCCAGGGTCACTGCCAATCTGACATGGGGGGAAATTCCTTCCCAACAACACATATGGAGATCAGTTAGACCCTGAGCTTGGGAGCCAGAACTTTCCCCAAGCCCACCCCATCAGTAGCAGAGCTGAAATTAGAACCCAGGAGTTCCTGGCTCACAGCCCAGTCCTCAATCCACCAGACCATGCTGCCTGAATATTTTATATATATTTCACTCTCTCCTCCTTTGTGGTGGCAGTTGTAAATCTACCTCTCTCAAAATTCAATAAAAATTTAATTGGGGGGGGGGAAGTAATTTTAGACCTAAACAATAAAGACCAATTGACTTCTCGGTTTTCTGGAGGGTAGGAGAAGAAATCAGCTAGAGAACAGAAACTCTATTCCCAAAAGCTCCCCCTTCAGGATTTCAAGACCTTCATTCTCAAGGGTGCTGTGTCCCTTAATGTTTATTCAATTTCATCCTGGTATTATTGTCTCAGTTCTGAAGGAAGCAAGAATTCATTCTAAATTATTGATGACTCGGTGCTCAGCAGCGACAGTAGCCTTCAGTTCACTGCTTCCTGCTGTCTGCCAGTCATCTCCTCCGAAGTAACCCACTATGCTGTGGGACACCATTTTCTCTCTCCCCCTGCCCCAAAACTGACACACTTTTATATAAAATTAGAGGAAGGAGACCAAAATAAAAAAAAATGAAGTAACATAGTTCAGCAATGGCCCTATGGTCATGTGAACTAGTGAGCCAAAGCCAGTATAGGAGTCAATCTCTGAGGAAAAGAATGTATAGAGATAGAACTGAGACAAAACTGCAGATTCAGATGTCCTGAGAGGCAATGGCTGATCCCTATTATTATAATAAGCCAAACTAAAACTATAGATTTGAGCACTCAACTTTGGAAAAAGTTCAGATCTAGGTGCAAACATTTTGACACAGCCTCCTCTCTAGAGAATATTTTGGGAGAACACATCAGAGATAGAAATAGTTAGAAATATAGTCAGGCATGAACACATAACCTGAAGTGATATTCAAAACAGGAGTTGGGGTAAGAGGCTATTAGTGATAAACCTTCACATTTTGGCAACATATTGGGTCTTTCTTCTACTCCCTGGTAGCCTTGTCTTTAACTTCAGGCCCTCACCACATTTTACTTCTTGTTTCTCTTCTCCATGTCCTAACTATTCATTTTGAAGGTTTAAATTTTTCTTCTGGAAATTCTGACATCTTATCAAAGACAAGATAAAATTGCACCGATAAAAGGGGAGGATTCCTTTAAAGAATTAAGTGAGATTTTGGGTGCCAAATAGGTAGATAGTTAATTATCTAACTGCACCTACAAGTTTAGTAATTTATGTAGCCAGCCACCTAAACAGGTAACTATCTCAATACCTAAATAGGTATTCACACCCTTAATTCATTGTGAGTGTCAGGAACCTACAAAAGTGGGGGTTGAGTTGCAACATGACTCAATCAGTCCCTCAACGTATTACAGATGGGCCTGATCCCACAAACTCCCCCAGTCTGAATAGCATCAAGGGAGGGCATCAAAGGGTATTTTATTTTTTTATTTTTACCCCAATCCTCCTAGGTCTAAAGATACATAGAAGATGGGACAGTTGCCACTGAGTTCATTTGGAACAGGAGCAGGTCCACAATTAAACCATGATATGATTATATTTTAATTATTATTCTGATCCTGTTCTACCTGAACTCAGTGGCAAATCTTCCACTGAATTCTGTGAGGTACAATCTAGTCTGGAGCTTGGTTTTCTGTAAACATGGTGCCTTTTATTTAGACATAGGAGATTTGGGGGTCAAGATTCTTTTTTAAACTGATTCCCATCTTTGATCAAGAATCCTTCTACAATTATTGGGGCCATTCAGACTTAAGAGTTTGGAGCTCAGGTTTAATGTCGTGTGCGTGAGGGGAAACTATATACAATTTGGATCCAGATTCACAGTCTGCACCCCCACAAGTTTGGGGTGGGGGGTTGGGGTCTAGGATTTTGGCTCAGGCCCATCTACAATACTTGGAAGGGCTGTTTTTTTGTTGCTTTTGCAAAAATTTCTCCACCTCTGTAGGCACAATTTTATTCCTGTAAAGTACTGTCTTTGTATGATTTACACCCGCATTGAACTGAGAACACAAATAGTAGCAACTGGACTTGGAAACAACGGATTTCTGGATGCAGATAAGTGGTTAAGTGTCTAACTAGTTGAGATCCAAAATCCCAGCTGAAATGTACGAAGGCCTAATTTTATATATATATATTGCATTCTCTGTGCAATACCTGAACAGCTTGTAAGTAACCTTTGAACCCTTCTAGCCAAACTACTGATAACATCAGCTCTAACTGAGCCTTCCTAGGACTCAGAGGAAAAAAGGGGAGGGTGGGTTATTTGAACGGCTTGCTAAAAGGCAGTGATTTTAAGGAACTTTGGAGTGAAATTCTATCTTACACCAACAGTTTTAGTGATTGTGGAGAAACACCTAAAAAAAAAAAAAAAAAAAAAAAAGTTAAGCAATTTCACAGTGGAAAACAGCCCAGGGCAGAAGAAAACTAAAACCAAACAGTTTGCCGTCAGTGCTGTAGACTATGTTCAGTAAAAACAAAAGATCAAACAAGTTCTGTAATCATTATATAAAGCACATTTGCTATGGCATGTGAAGAAAACATACTTCCTTCCTAATACTAATTAACATTAGAGAGTTGTGGGCTGAAATGCAGGATAAAAATAGCTGTTTAAACTAATCACTCAGCAAGATGTAAATGTTACATATAAAGTATACCTAACGGGTTGGAATGAGATATATTTTCCCCAGAAGTAAGGAAAGGCTTTCACTACTTAGGAATTATAAAAAAGTTTCTCCTCCTGTCTTGATGCAACAACATATGCATCCTTTGTACAAATATGGCCACCCTCTTAGGTTGTCTTATGTTTCCTTTATTCCTTAAGGGTTAAATCGCTTTTTCTTTGTTTAGGACAATATCAAATATGCTCCCGTGCAGCACAAACTCATCCTATTGGTTTGACACCTGTACTTAGCAACATTCTCATTATCAAATTGACTGATAGGTTAGATGGTTGAAAAAATATCATAGAATAATATAATAATTTGAATGTATAGCATCTCTTTCATCTAAAGATCTCCAACTATTATCCAACACACCCACTTATCCATCAGTATAATACAGACATTAAATACATATGCCAGTTTAGCATGTAGCAACAGTGAGGAAATTCTCAAATCTTCCCCTCTACTCTGGACAAATTCCTATTTCTTTATGTTTGATCTTTTCCCATATAAGCCCTGTCTCTTCCTTAAACAAACCATGGAAAAAGTTCTAATGAACATCTTTCCTCCTAAACATTCCACCCTTCTTCCCCTCCCACCCAATGTCTCCATCACCATTAACAACTCCACTAACCTCCCCATCACGACAGTCACCCCTAAAAATAAAAGGGGAATGAGGCCAACTTTTAAACAAACTCCCTCCCCAAGTCCAACACATAACCTCAGGGTACCCACCCCACTTCCCAGAAAAGCCTGGGAGGACAAGTGTGCCTTACAAACAGATCAAACTGGGAAGCAATTTCCAAACATGAAAAGATCCCACCAAGCATGAGTTGCTATATGTAGATGATAGAAAACTTTCTTGGCAACTGTGGCTACCTGGGTACCCAGAAGCAAGACGATTCTATGACCCTCCACAGACTGTCAGCCTAAGCAAGAAATGGGACCTGTTAACTCCAGCTAGTTGCAACTGACATGGTATCACAGGATGAGAGAGGTGATGTTCTGTAATGGAACATGTAGCCAGAGCAGATCACAGAGCACTGATTTAAAAAGACCCCCTAAAGGAAATATTGTTCAGGCAGCCACCTTCTGCAATAACTGCAACTTTATGGTGATTTTAATGTACAGCCCCAATACTCCCCATTGCAATAATCCAAACTTGATTTTGAAATGAGGAATAATTATGGTGAAGACTACATCTGAAACAGAGTCCACAGCTTTCTTACCAAGTGAGGATGGAAAACTCAATTGGAAACTTCTCTAGCCTAGATATCCAAAAGCAGCTGAGGATTTGGCAAGACCCTTGTGTTGCAAACCTCAATAACAAAATGTGCCAGAACCAAAGCATATTCTTAAATGATTTGTTAAAGCAGGGCCAGTGTGTTCAGCACTTTGCAGGACCAAGCCAATAATCTCCACCTTTTCTACTCTTGCTTGGAGCTGCAGAAAAGTCACCACCACCTGATGGCCATAGGTGGTGATGATATTTTTCTAGATCTATAAATTGCCTTCTGAAAACCTAATCCCTATCAATCAATGCTATCAGCACAGTCCCTTTGATATGCCCAAACCAGTGGTAAGAGATCAATATCTTGCATTTTGGAGTTGCCTTCCCACAAGCTTCCCTAAAAGGATTCAAAACAGGGCAATAACTGGAGAACTGGGATTGAAAGACAGTTCTTTCGCGCATCAGACATTGCTTTATTAGATGAATTTGATACCACAGAGTTCTTCCTCAAGGCTTTCACCTACCAAGTGCAACAAAGATCTAGTACTTGTGTCATATCAATCACCAATTCCAGAGATTCAGTGAGGTTCTACTGAAAAGCTAAAGGAGACTGCTGAGACAGTGCTCTCCTATGATACAGACAGATTGTTTGGTCTGGATCCAAGTTTACTTATTTACAAGGTAATTTGGAAATCTTTATAGCAATACGTATTTGACCCTTTCACAAAAAGGGTCAACCCATACAAACCATATATGAACCAGGATATTAGCAAAGAAAGATAGTCCTATAGGTGCTGTGCTGGAGACAAACAAACAACAACAACAAAACCCTGTTCTTTGCCTCCTTCAGAGCTGTGGTACAGGATGTCAGAAACTCCAAGCCAAAGCCTCATGGCCCAATTTGGAATGAGATGTCCACCTCTGGTGTTCTAGCACCCTTACTTCCTGCTTCATCAGTCACAGGTCATATGAATACCACTAGGACCAGTCAAGATTAGATCAAGGAAGAGGGAAATTAGGCAACACTGTAATGATGATCACGGACAACAGATGAGATGGTCCCACAAGACCATTGGTGGTCTGTCAGCAAGAGAGAACTCTTCTTCAGAGCTATGAGAAACCTAGTAATTAGGTGAACATCAGCTCTGATGCTGGACAAGCAAAACACATGGCAGAGATAAAGGTTAGTCTGTTAAAAGGACATCATCTCTAACCTTTTTAAGCCTCCAGTCGTAATTAAAAAAAAAAAAGAGTAATAGCCTCATGAGTTGAATCATAGGCCACGTGGGACAGACACATGGTAGTCAGGGTGACTGAGAGGATTGACAGGAGTAGTCATCTACATGGGCACTGAAGTTCACAGAATTAGTATTAGTGACTCCATAACCACCACAAAGACAAACCCATTCAGCTCAAACAGGGGCTCTGAAGTGTGAGAGGAATGCCAGTTCTACTTTCATCTCAAACCATGACTCACATTTTAAGTGTGTTTTCTTCAACAGCAGATAACATTTGGGCACCCACAAAAATGGTTCATATTAAAATAACAGATAAGGTAACAAATTCATGAAAGGCACAATTTTAATGACATTAAAAACAAGTCATGTAACAAAAATAGACACAATGCAAAGATGCAATTCTCTCTACATTTAGTAATAGAAAAAAGCAAGGTCACAGAATATTTAAGTGTTCGGAACCAAGACACAGTATTCTTCATCGTGCAGGAAAGTATTCAAAATGTGTAAGCCTGCGTTAGGAGTACCAGGCAAGACAGCCCTCAGGGAAGCATTGGGGGAGTTGTACATCTAACCACAGACACACAGCATGGATCAGCTATCCGACACTGGGTTATATGGCTGTCATAGCTCATTGGATTTCCTTGTCTTTATCCACTGTAAGCATTTGCAAGACATCAATGAAAATAGTGTTCATATGTCTAAAAGTGTTCAGGAAAGCTCATATATCATTCAGCTTCTGGAAAAAATCTTTAAAACAACATAAAATAGTGGTTTTCTTCAGAGAAGCTGAGAACAGGTTATGGAGAGTGTGACAATGGTGCTAACATCTTAGAAAGATTTAGTTTACACATGTGACCTATTTGGTACATTGTGTCAGTCTTGTAGTGCATGGATTGCTGGAAGCATAACAGTAGATAAAAGATATGGTTTACGCTGCCAAAAACGTTAGCCATTTCAATTTCTTTCACAGGGCCATGAATAGTTCACTTGAGTTGCAGGGGAAAAAAAAGTTTCCCCCAAAGGAATCTGATCCAGAATGTTGCTGTAAGGAGGAATTCTTTCCAAAATATGATACAGAGCCATAGTGAACAGAAAGAGGCCTAGCACAGAACACTTTGTGGAAAACAATATTAACCCTCACTTCGGTGGATCTACAGAGCTAGCATGCTTTATCACATCTTGTTGGCAGTGTTGTTGTAGCCGTGTTGGTCCCAGGATATTAGAGAGACAAAGCTGGATGAGGTATTATCTTTTATTCGACCAGCTTCTGTTGGTGAAAGAAATGCTTTCAAAGATACCCAGAGCTCTTCCCAGGCCTGAAGAACAGCTCTGTATAGATCGAAAGCTTGTCTCTTTCACTAACAGAAGTTGATGCAATAAGAGATATTACCTCAGCCACCTTGTCTTGGTCCATCTGAGACTCAAACCAGAGATGTCCTCTGTATTAGCCACCTTGAATCAGGTAAAACTCAAAGCTTCCTGAGCATCAACTGGATCTTATAAAAATCACATTTTGATTAGTAAAGAGTAAATGAAAGTAGAATTAGCATATGAATATGACACCAAAATCTGTGCAGAGAATGATTGATCATACGTAGAGTGATGAAAATTATATACAGGATTATGAATTCTAGACTTTAATTTTTTTGTAAAATGTGTGGATAGCTACATCAAGGTCTCACTGTTTCCACATGGATCATCAGATGCACCCCAAAAGTTCTGACATGCTCACAGGTTAGAACAACAAATGGTGCAGTAAAAACTTCAGCAGCAGCAGCTGCTTCTAAGTCAATCAATCCTCCATTGTCTTGCAGCATCAACCACAGTTCCCATTACTCTCTGGTTCACAGGAAAAACCAGCTGTTGACAAAAGCTGTGAAAGACAGCATCTAATATGCACCAATGTGTGAAATCAACAAGCAACCACTCCTTACAAAGGTGAGGTGTTCTTTATTATGAACAATCTATCCAATACTGAAAAACAGAAAAGTTTCCAACCAAGAAAGCTGTGGTAGAGGCTCTGGGCCTAATTCATAACAAAAACTGAGTGTAGATGTGTTGTATTGAGAAAAATGCCAGTCTGCCCATTTGAGAGGGCAATACACCAATGGGTTGAGTGAGAGGAACACATTGGTTTGTTTGAGGGACGCAGTAATTAGGCTGGGTCAATGGCCCTTTAAAAATGGCTACTGGTTATCTTTAAGGGTTTGCTTTTTTGTTTTTGTCCTTGGTGCATCACCTCCTGGAGAAGGCAGCAAGTCCAAACTCTCCTGTGTATATAGGTAACTGGAAAAGACTACTTTGGAGGGCAGGAATGGCAGCCCCTAGGTTAGAAAGACATTCATCTCTCTCTGGACACCCAGCAATAGGGTCTGTCTGACCAGGAGGATGTCAAAACAGGAACTTGTGTTTTACAGCTGTAAAATCCCAACCTGTAAAGAAGCTGAAAACGGCTTATCTGCTTTACCCCATGAAAAGTGTAAATCTCAATCTGGGAAGCGAACAGTTTCTTTTTTGTTTTGCTCTCTGTCTTTAATAAACCTTGTTTCTGGTTGAGATTATAGTCATATGGGTAATTTCACCCAGACATCCCCAAGGGATAAAAAGAACCCTGAAAGCTCTGAAGAGAGGTGCTGATGGGCAAAGAGTTTCAGGAACCTACTGCCCCCCACCCTTCCCAGTGTCAGCTAAGGGGCCTGGATAAAGGTAACCTCTCCCAGGGAGTTGTATTGCCGTTAGGCAAGTGGACACGGATGGAGAAGCCAAAAGGCCGTGAAGGGAATGAAAGCTGGCAGAAGTGCTGGTCACAAAAGAAAAACAATTACAGAGATGGATATCAGTTGCTTTTCATTCTTTAGACTCCAGTTAGCAGAATGCATAGACAGGGGCCTGCTTCTGGCTTTCACTGATACCTGTACAAACACCACTGATTTATATTAGAATATCAGAGCAGGACCGGTCTTAAAATTAAACCCCACATTTTTCAAGAGAAACCTTAGGCATGTGGAAACAAGTTCCATGTGTCTGGGCAGGGGACAGTGCAGGCTGTGCACATTAGAAGGTGTGTGCATGTAGGGGCAGAAATGAAGGTGGCCAAGCAGAGCCAGATCATGGTCTGTCTTTTGTATCAGCACAAGGGAGTAAAGGAGGAAAAGAAAGCAGCTCTCAGGTAGTAGGTGCCACAGAGCTGCTGCATCTCACTCATAGTGGTGGGCAGGAAGTGGACAGGCCCTTGGCTCCATCTCCCTTCATGCCACACCTGTTAATATAATAAGCAGGTACACCAGGTGTCATATGTAGCATCTGGTGTATACTCAGGGCAGGGGAAAGAGAATGCCTCAGTAATAATATTTGACTGCTCAACCGGCAGAGCCCCATTGCACTGCCCCCAGCTTCAGGGTGGGCTGCAAACAGGACTGTAACCTTAGAGTTTTTTCAGTAGCATGTTGGTATGCATACTTCCACCTTTTCATGTTCTCTGTATGTATAAATATCCCCTGTCTGTGTGTTCCATTCTATGCATCCGAAGAAGTGAGCTGTAGCTCACGAAAGCTCATGCTTAAATAAATTTGTTAGTCTTTAAGGTGCCACAAGTACTCCTGTTTTTTTTTCAGTAGCACTGTAGTTCACAATTGCCCTGCGCTTTCTTTGTTCCTAGGATACACATAAGAGGTTGATAGGTAAAGAATGTTTTGAGAACTGAGTCCCTTGGACTTGCTGTGTATTTTAATGGAATAGCTCTGTGGCTGGCTTCAGACTCAAACTCCTTCTGTGCAGGAACAATTTATACCCACAAGAATGTGTGCGCCCATGTTTGAGCCACACAACATGAATTGCTGGTGCAAATTGGAATAGCCGCACCTCTAACAAGGCAAGATGGACCTGCAAATCAATGGGGAGGGAGAGCTCAGTGGTTTGAGCATTGGCCTGCTAAACCCAGGGTTGTGAGTTCAATCCTTGAGGGGGCCATTTAGGGATCTGGGGCAAAAATCTGTCTGGGGATTGGTCCTGCTTTGAGCAGGGGGTTGGACTAGATGACCTCCTGAGGTCCCTTCCAACCCTGATATCCTATTCTAATTCAACTGGAGGCATAACTCATTCCTGCAGAAGGAGGCCATCCTCCTAAAAATGTAGCATAAAATGGGCATGATAATAGTTAACTATCCTACTTTGGAAAGTGCAGGCCAAGATCCTACATTTGCCCCATGGGCAGCAAGGCTGATCAGCTGCCTAGCTCCCCAGCAGAGTTAATTTGCACCAGTAGAAATCTAGAGCAACCCAATGAAGTCAATAAAATTACACTGAATTTACACCAGCAGAAATGAGAGCAGAATGTGGCTTGCTGGTCCACATGCTCCCTCTTAGCTGAGGAATACGTAGGACAAGGAGGTGGTGGGAGCAAGGTCACTTTAAGGTGTGAGCAAATTTGAGACCTTATAGCCAGGAGTCCTGGGTCTGCAGCCTCCTTTAAAGGGTTGACACATCCTGTTGTTAACCCTCAGTGTAAATTAGAGCAGCCTGCAGGCCTGATATTTTTCTATGGGTCTAGGTCTAAGTCTACACACATATTCTTAATAAAAACCAAGCAAACCAGAAGTTAGACAATAAAATATCTATGTACATTTTATTGTTTTTCTCTTTTTTCTTGCCCCCACCCTTATTTTCCCCTAATCTCACGGTGTATTTTTTTCCCCACTCTGAGAAAAGCAACCACAAGGGAGCCAGATGTGCTGAATGTATGGATACCAAGAAGGCAGTCTGGCCTAGCAACAAGAACCACGTGAAAGATTTCAGAATACTCTTGGCTTTTCATCCTGTTTATATTTCCTGTAAGAGGAAAATAAAATACAAAGTCCAGTTTGTGTTTTGTTCTCTCTTTCCCAAGAAAATGTATTTTCTGGTTTCCTGTTTCATCTCCTAATTGGCGTACGGAAACGTGTGTATATTTAGTCATTCTATTAAGTCTTTCTTCATCTCTTTACCTAGGGTTATCACCACTCTAGTGGCCGTGTCCACTAGAGATGGGCAAAGAGCCTATTGTTCAGATTCTAATTATACTCCATAAATAGGGAGTCAAATTACGAGCCCAAGCATGAGACGATGGCAAAAGTCTCATTGGCAAAAGTGCTTTCCTCACTTCTAGAAGCTTGGCAATCTATAAGGGGAGGAAGCAGGAAACGGTGTTCAGACCCTGATTTGAACACTCTTTATGGCCTCAGTTCAACAAAGCAACCCTATTCAGTACAGATTAAGCCAATTTAAAGCACCTACTTAAAGTTAAGCAGGTGTTTAAGCAATGTTCTAAATAGAGATGGATTTAAGCATGTGCTTTGGTTCTCCCCTGAGTCAGGACCGAGAAGAAGGCAGGATAATCATGTTGGTAAGGCACCATTCTGTGTTTTCAGGAGACCTAGGTTTGTTTCTTAGCCTTTCCACAGACAGCTTGTTTAACCTTAATCAAGCTAATTTTTAGGCCCCAGTTTTCCCCATCTATGAAGTGAGGCTAATAGTATTTTCCTTCCCTTGAGGAGTATTTGTAAAGATAAATACATTAATTGTTGTGAGCTTTTCATCTTATGATGGGTCCCCATATAAAGAACCTGGATAGATAGAGAAATGTAATGGGAGTAGGATCTGACCCATCTTTGGATATGCAAACATGAATTCCAACTTTACCTGGCCTATATGTTCCTCTCAAAATGTACCTGGGGAGGCTTGCCATTAGCTTTCTAACTTCTCTCTATCCCCAGAGAGAGAAGAGAATGGATTGGTGAGCTGGCTCTTTCCGCAACTCCCAGTTTCTTATCTCATCTTGCTTGTTGGAGTGATCGGACAGGAGGCCCTTTCACACCCCCTTCTTCAATTCCACATCCAGGTGCTGTTCCTTCTAGACCCTTAACATTAACCACTCGCATTCGTAAGGGGGTGGAGAGTGGGGGGAAAAAATCAGTCCACCACATGTGGACTGCAATCTAGATTCCATAACCCCCCATTTTGAGGGTTCTTATACCCATTATACCCACCCTCTACAACACACACTTGGTCAAACTTTTTAAGAGACCAAACAGTGTCTTAAAAGTGTCACTCACTCTGGGGGCCCCAGAAAACTTTCATGGGGCCGGGCCCCCCGGAGCTTCTTCCGCTTCGGGTCTTCGGCAGCAATTCGGTGGCGGGGGGCCCTCCAAGGGACCCCCCACCACCGAATTGCTGCTGAAGACCTGGCACGTCGTCAGCGGGTCCCACTTCGGCGGTAATTCGGCAGCAGGGAGGTCCCACCGCAGATCTTTGGGGCACTTCGGTGGCGGGTCCCGGAGCGGAAGGACCCCCTGCCGCCGAAGACCCCAGACCCCCGGAATCCTCTGGGTGGCCCTGACTTAGGCACCAAAATAATGGCCAGATTTTTTAAAGAATTCTGCAGGTTGAAAGCTGAACTCTTAGATGAGGAGTATCACAATGGGAGCTGTTGAGTGCTAAACAAAAATCCTGGCCCCAATCATTGGGCACTCAGCACATGAAAATATGGCCCTGAGCTTCTTTAAAAATCTGGTCCTGTAGGCCTGAGCCAAAGCTCATTCAGAGACTTCCACTAATTGCAGTGGGCTTTGGATCAGGCCTCAAATATTTTTTATTACTAGTAGTAGTAATAGTTTGTAGTAACTGAAATTTGGGACCCTCTCATTGCGCAAGGTACTATACAATCATCAGAAGAGACAGCCCATACCCTGAAGAGCTCACAGATTCAGAACAGATAGACAAAGGGGGTGTGTATAAGGAAGGCCAGGTGATGGAAGGTCAGTGGCAGAATCAAGAACAGAATCCAGATGTCCTGAATACCAGCCCAGGACACTACCTACAGAATATAATCCATGTACCTATGCATTTTCTAATCAGCTTTCACTTCAAAAGGAATGTTGCAGTTTTTGCTAGTATATGAACGATAGAATTGAGTGGGCAACATTGTTTCTTCCATTGCCAACATGCTGGTGTTACCTCAGACCTAATTTTGTGTTCGTTGTGCAGAACAGACCACCTCCACTGAGGTTGTCACTGTACATTTCCCCCTCCCCAGCTCCCATGATTAAGCAGATGCTGGAGTCAAGTAGTTCTATCCTCTCTCAATGTTTGTAAATCAAAGTGTTTTAGAAAGATGCAAGCAGCAAATAATCTGGTATATAATCGTTATTTGATTTTTTACATGTGTAGCCCAAATAAGCATATTAGATCTCTAGCCTTTAATTAAAAAATAGTTTAAGGCAGGAAAAAAAAAGTAACATCTTAATAAATAACATCTGACCAAGAACTATTTAGTAGATCATACTCTAAGTGTGGCCAAAAAAAATGTACAGCAAGTAAATCATTATTGCTATCTGAGTCTGAATAGCTTCCATCTGATTTATATATGAAAATACACTCCATAGAAGAACAGTCAAAAACTTCAAAGGCAATGCAGGATGCTGCTAATTTCTGTATCTGACAAAGTGATGCAGTGTTTGGATTTGCATCTGTGCACTTCAAAGTGTGGCACTCACAAAAAAAGAGTCTCCCTTTATTTTGACATGGATTTGCAGAAGTGAGCAAGAATGAAGCCCCAAAATGGACACTTGGCAAAAAAAAAAAAAAAAAAAAAAAGAAGTTTGCTGCTATCTAAATTCAATAATGCTACAGAGAACTGAGGATTACAACAAAAGTAAGAGTTATGGCTGTGGTACTTCAAGTAATCTCCAGTGACCACCATCCAGTGTCAACATATGGTACTCAAATGCAGATTTAGAATTTCTTTGAAGTTATATTGAATCTGACTAACGGGTAAAGTGTAGACCTCACATTTTAACATACTGAGGTTGTCAAAATTTCAACTAGGGCAGCTAGAGATTAGTGCATCTTTAGCCTGTGAACTACATATGATAAGTGTTTCTTATCCAAAAATTGCCACCAAGATGACTCTGATGGTTTGTCATACTTTCGTCTAGCTGTCTCTCATGGGAGCCTACGGAGCAATGATATAAAAGCATTTATCCAAATCACAGTACATTAAAATAGTCATATATATTATATAAATACATACGTATAATGATGCAGAACAGATAACATTAATAATGTAGTGTAAACAAGCCACATCAATACAAATCTTATTCACTTTGCTGAAACGTATCTTATGGAATTAGTTCCTCAGCTGCTCTCATTTCCCCTGTGTGCAACATCAAAGTTTTTTTTTTCAGATAGCAACAGCTGCTGACCAGAAACATAATTATTATAATAGTTTTATTATTGATGCACATCATTGATGCTTAACTAGTACTTAAGACAAAAAATGAATCTTAAAACAATTATACTTTTGAAGAGTTCTATTCTGTGACATCTTCTCAAGGTGAAAATCTAGAAATAAATTATAGATGTTTAGAAATAATATATTTTAGAGTATCGTATCTGGAATTAGTGTCTAAAAATATTACCTACCATCAAAATTTCTAATTGATGCAGTACTGTCAAGTATTACATACACCAGCTATCTACAGTCCTTATAATTAATTTTGCATAATATGCCACAACATTAAAAGGATTGCTTTTGTATTTAATTATCTTTTTTATTTAAATTCTTTAAAAAGAAAAGGGGAAAAAAACCCTATCAAAGCTAACAGGACTCAGAAGATTTGAGAAGTAAATATCATATGCAGATTTTTATTTCCCAGTTCAGCTGGAAAGCAAGAGAGTATTTTCATGCTTGATTAAGGAAGTTCAGTCCCTCCAAAATTAGTCTTTCAAATTTAAAAATAAGTCATTGTATGCACGCACTATTTAAAATAAATTAATAAAATAGCAAGTTTCACTTGCTAGCTCAAAAGGCCAAAATCAAATACTGTGCTGTGATTTTGAAATCCAAAATCATCCAGCTTTTTGTTCATTCTTGTCAATTGTCATTTGCTTGACCAATATATATTGTATATTATTTCTAAAAGACCTAATCCTATAATTCTTTAAGCAGCCAACAAAAAGGTCAGTGGGAGTTTTGACTGAATGAGTCCTGTAGGATTTGGACTATATTGAATTAGAAACCTATATAATTCTAAACATTTTCTCAATTATATAGAATTCTTGCATGCTTAAGCAACTTGGTATATAGAATGAATCTCAGAGCTTAAATGCATCTTGCATCTGGATTGTAGAGTTTGCCCTTATATTAACCTATCTGCAGTTACTGGGAATGTGTGTATCCTTTACTGAGAAAGTATGATTCATTTCATAGAAATTTTCATCTGCTATTAATCTTTCAGGATATAGTTAGTGTTCTGATATTTTCAGATATTGTTTTATGGAGGGATTTAAAGTAGCTTTCCCCTGGCAGCCTGCAAGATTACTCAGTGATTATAAGCAACTCAATACTGTATGACAGCATTTCCATGCAAGGGACTTACAATCATGTTTCATTAATTCAGCTTGAATGAAGCCTCATTTCAGGCCTTGAGGAGCTTAAGATTTATGTGAAATTAATAACATAACAGATGTCTTCACAATTTGGTTCCTCTGAAAAAAACTGATTACTTTGAAAACTTCAATGCTTTAAAATGCAGACTGAGGGAGTTTTTACTCTAGGGTAAAGAGTTATTCGTTTATATCATCCATATCTCAGAACTAAGTGGAATTTAAATGTCAGATTTATATTAAATAGTCATATTCTCCATTATTACATGTAATAAACAAAAGCCTATTACTTTCATTAATAATCTGTGTTGGACATTTAAACTAAATCTGAGAGAGATAAAGTCAGCACCTTTGATAAGCAGTAGGAATAAGCGAGACACAGGGGAGGTAAAGGAAGAATATTCAGGAAGCCCCTTTTTTATCTTTGTTTCTGATAATTTAATCATTTTTCCTCATAGGAAAACAAAATGCATCTGTGCTCACACAAAACTCACCACTTTATAAAAGAGTTGAAGCTGTCTCTTGTGAATGCATATGCCTAAGGCCAAGTGCCTTCTTTTTTCTACAGGACACTTTAAACACTGGCTTTTTTTTCCCCTTCTTTCCAAAAATTCAATTCTTTTATCTAGGTTAAAGCCATACTAGGTGCGTTGCAAGCTGAATTTTAACATACTCATGAGCAGGAGTTTATCTTTAAGGAAACTGACTACATGATTACTTCTCTGCATAAAAAAAAATTGAAATAAAAATTCTCTTAGCCTGGCTTTTTGATCCGATATGCTGAAGGGCACAGGGAACAATGCATTTTTGATTCAAGTACTCAAGTATAGCTGATAGGATAGTCACTGTGATGGTTCGATATGCAAATACATTACATTAAGGGCTGGAAAGCTGACAGTGCAGGATATTCCAGCTAAGACAGTATCAGAGAAATCGTAACAATTAGCTCTTTGATTGCTGCAGACACGGTTCATGCACCAGCCTCACATTTATAATGAGGTATCTCCCCGTTTCCTTTCTTGTCTAACCCCACCCTCAGCATCATGTCCACACTGATACGCCGCCCTGCCAAGAAGTAAAGGCTCCAAGATAAAAGATGAAATATCAAAAGCATTAGTATAAATTACAATTTTTTACATTATTATTTAATTACATGAGATAGAGTGGAGCTCACTGATTTCATGCTTGTGATAAAAGTTATCATGGTAGTATTTCTCCCCTCCAAGACTACATAAGGAATTATTGTTAGCACATGCTAAAACAGACAAAGCAATGTATTCTGGCTGCATTCTCTTTCTAAGTTTAATACCAAGGAATTCCTTAGGCGCACACACACACACACACACACACTCAAAAAACCACCACCACATGTCTGGCACTAGGCTGCGAACTGGGAGATCTGAATTTGGAGGTAAACTCGGCATGCCAGGCCTTAGGCTAGTGGAGACTGTGCTGATCGTGCAGGTGTCATGTTCTTCTTTCCATGAGGGACCCCAGCCAGCTTTATCATGCATTAGCATCCTCTCCTCCCCGCACCCCACTCCTCCAAAGGGATGATGTTAGTGGTCACTCCAAAAGCATATGCTTATCAGCTTCTCTGGAGAGAAGGAGAAGCACTGGGTGGCAGGAAGTTGCAAGGAAAGAGAGGGATAAAGTCCAAGAAAAAGGAAAATGTCAAAAGGCTAAAAGAAGAAGTATCCAACTGCTCATACAATCATAGGCCCTGATCCAGCAAAGCACTTATGCATATGCTTAACTTTGAGTGTGTGCATAATCCCATTGACTTCTATGGGAATACTCATGCTTAATGTTAAGTATAAGCATAGTGGACCAGGGCTAAAAGCAATCTACATGTTGAGATAGAGCTTAGTTTCTTAGCCATTTATTTTAAAGGGAGGGGAGATTTGTATTTGTACACACAGAGTCCAGAGCATTCAACTAACATCAACTTTAACAAATGCTTGAGTTACTTACAGAAAGTTTTTCCATTCAACTCCCCAAGCTGCACTATAATCATTGTGTGCAAGCAGCATTATGTCAGGAATATTACAGTCGTACAAACTCTTCCTTCAGCCGATTGGAATTTTCCTAATTGGATTACATGGAACTACATCACCATGTGTGGGTTGAAAAGTTCCAAGTGTAGCATTAAGTATTTGGTATGTATCAGAGGTAGTTCCCATTGGTCTTGTGCAGGAGGTTTCCATGAGCAGTTTAGTTAAACAGGGACACAGACACTGACAGATGATGTGACCTGCCATATCAGAAACCTCCCGCCTCAGCTAAAATGCATTTGAAAGCCAAACTATGAACATAAATTGTACTAGCTGATTGACTCAGACCCTGAAGATAGTTAAGCTTTCTCTAGCCGCTTGTCAATAAAGCATTCTATCTTTGATGTGTATAGCATCTTTTCCGACGGAAGTATCCTGAAGCACTTCAGGAGCTTCAAATATAAAGGAACCATTTCACTAAACCACTGAAATTTAGACAAACAGGAATTAAGGTTTTGTTCTTCTTCATCTGCCTCTTCATTGGGATAGCTTTGGTTTGTTTCCTGAATCTTGAAATGTCACGGGGATGCAAAGTGAAAGTCACAAATTTTACTTTTTAATACAGTACCAATTGGTGAGATAACTATCAGTGATGGAGAAGTCTCAAATGGCTTGGAGTTTTGACTCAGATCAGATTAACACCCAAGAGTGGTTTTTTTCTTTGTTTTGTTTTTAAGGCCTCAAGCAAACAAACTGTGGCCAGAAATGGCATGAGAACAGGCTCTCGCAAGCCAACCCAAACCCTGGAATGGTAGACGCACGTGAAATCCAACCTCAATAGGATGTTTGAGCAGCAGGCAGACAGGGAAAAGATTCAGGATGCCACTGCAGCATGAGGTAAGCACTTCATCAGGGCCCAATGAGCTATTCTGCACCGCCATTAATTAAAGCAACTGTAAGAACACAAGCATCCAGGGTTGAAATAAGCACCAACTCAGCTGGACTCCTGGTGTCAAGATCATTCCGCATGAATCTTCATAATAAATATCATTCCGTACAATCAATACTTCTTGGAAGAAGTGTATTTGCCACAACAGTTAGTGTGATAGTGTTTTTTCACCTGCTACTTGCAAATTTAATCTCTGATGAGATTTTTTTTGGCACATTTTCCTAAATACCAAACATCAAAAAGACTGGAGGATATTGATTTCCAAGTGACTCAGGTGCCTTAGGGAGATTGGAAAGTGAATGGGAACCATAAAAGCTACTGCAGAGATTCTTGATCCAAAGGTAGCACTGCAATACAAAACGCGTAGAAACTTTGCTTTTCATACAGCAGGGTTAGTGTCACATGCTTCCTTGTCTCAAACAGACATGCCCTTGATTTTGAACAGCCTCCCCCTCACTTTAAAGTTGGTCTAACCCAAACCTTTCCAGTAGAGCACAAAGTTGTACTCAAAGAAAGTCTTACAACCATCGTACAGCCTAGCCTGACACAGTAGTCAAAGAGAGAAGGCAATCTCTTTTCTGTCAGGGTCCCTAGTGTTTTCAGAAATACATCTCTGTAGCAGTCAGCCCCAGGATATGTTTAAGAATAGTCTTCTTTAAACAATTACCTATGTTCAAGTGCTTTCTATAGATTTCTTACAAAATCTTATAATGCGGCACCTTCCCCTTTATCATGCCACCTTCTGATTGCTCGAGTAAACATGCTGTTTATGCAGTGTAAGCGAATGAATAAAGCTATTGATGAAATGCTCCATGCACAGCATAATGTCGATAACTCTCTCCTTTTGGCTCTTTCTTATTCAAGACTAGATAGACATACTCCCTTTCTGCGTTGGTCTCACTTTTGGTCCCCTGAAGCCAACTTCTGAGAGAAAACCAGTTTGTATAAATAGCATTCCTCTAGAAACCTTCCGCCATTTTCCTAACCAAGCAGCAACTAACCCCTTCTGGGGATGTGACATATTAAAATTAATATTTTTCTCTCTCCTGGTTTCTGGCATGAACCAGAAGAAAAGATGCCAAAATATCCAATTAAAGGGTTTTCTCATGATTTTTTTTTTGGGGGGGGAGGGCACTTGTGTTTAAGCTTTGCTTGAAGGTTGGGGATGACTTTCATTTTATCTGAACTTGTCCATCCTTAATTACCACACGCTGCACAGAAACAGCAAACGTACTGATGCTACAGCACCATAATGGTGCATTTTTGCAGTGACCGATAGTGGTAGAAATTACAGTGAACCTATGTCTAAGGCAGGGCTGGATTAAGACATAGGCTCTAAAAGCCTGACAAGGGCCCCCGCTTTTGGAGTCAAGTGATTACTTCAGAGCCTCAACTTTTATTTTAAAACCCAAGCAAGTTTTCAGGCCTCATGGTTGCGTAGAAAAGCGTGAAAAGATGACTGGAATGAAACAGATTCAGTGACGTCTGCTGGATGGTTTGCAGACAGCTTGGGGCAATAGCTCAGAAGGTTGAGTTGCCCCATTTACATCAATAAGGTGTTAATCTACAAGATACACTGTTCTGGGGATGCCCTGCCAACATTGCCACGTCACAGGGCTCCATGAGGGGCAGGTAGAGAATGCAGCAGGCCAAGCCGGCCCACCCACCCAAGCAAATAGACATCAGATGCTGGGTGAGTACTGCCTCACTAGAGAGGACTGGCTATTATCCCTGCTACCCCCAAGGGAAGGATAGCCCCTGCTTTCACTGCTGGAAAGAAGAACTTTGCTGTTGTCCCTGTCTCATTGGGAAGGCGGAGCAGGCCGCAGTCATCACCACTCCAAGCAGAGGGTGGGACAGACCATGCGGGCCCCCACACTGCGGTGTAGCTAGAGCTCTGGATTGCCTTTGTTCAGCCTGGGCCAACATTGAACCTCTTTGCAGGATGAGAGGTTGAGGCCAGTTTGGTGACCTCCTTCTCTTGATCCAAGGCTGCTTTTTAATCCCAAATCACTCAGACGTTAAATGTTGAACTACATTTGTCAGCCCTTTGACATACACTCCTGTTCCCTCGTGCAAGATGGGCCCACTAATCGCCTCTCACTTGGTGGCTCAGAATCCCCAGGCATCAATCTTATGTGCCAAGTGGGCTACTTAAAAAGAAAAAACTTCCATATCTACCTCATTGGTGCAGTTAAGTGGATAAAAGTTCATTCAGCACGTCATCAGGGGAACAGCATCTTTTCAGATCCAACAACTTCTTTAAAAAAATAAAAAATAAACCAGCCTATTCTAAAACAGAGCCATGTGTATCCGTCATATAACGCTCATTACAGTCACTTTAAAGGAAGAAGGAAAAGAATATAATAGGACAAACAAAAACAGGCAGATCTAACTATACAATAAATACAGGATGTGCCTTATTTAATCTTCTTACAGTAAAATCCACTGAGCAAATTATAATTTGATATGGCTCAACTTAGCCAATAGAAACTCATCAAATGTCTTAACATCGTAATACATTGTACAAAAGAATCACTAAGTACCATAAAACATATGGGAATATGGGTCTGCATTCATCTATTACTCTTTGCCAGTGTAGCATATTAAGATGATTTCTATTTAAGTGCAGAGATCCCTGAAGAATACTACAGTCTTAATTAAAATGTCAATAAAATGCAAAAGTGCATAGGGGACCTTCTGATTTTTTGTTAACTCTTTCAGAGAGCAATTTCTCAACAGAGTCATTATTTTCCAGCTTTGGAACAATTAGAAGTAAGTGTATGTAAAGTCTTTTTTAATTACTAGCCAACATAACTGTAGGGGAACCTACCTGAAACACAGAAATATAAGCCTAGATCCTGTAACTGTTACTCAAGTTGAACTCCCCATAGCAGTCATTGGGTAGTCTGAGTGAGCAGCAGAGAATTGGACTCTAAATGATCTGATGCTATGCAATGAAGCTCTGGGGATTAATTTATTTTACTAATTTCATTTTATTCATTGAAAGAAATGGGCAAGAGCTCTAGCTCTTTTGTATTTTGGTACCTTTGCATCTTGCAAGCTGTCATTTTTGTAGTGATATTAGAGAGGAAGGGAGTTAATTTGTGTCCAAGGCATTGGATTGGGAATCAGGAGGTCTGGTTACAATTCCTACCAGAGACGACTTCTCATGTAGGGCACATCTGTCTCTTAGCTGGACAGCCGTTAAATGGGGATAATAATTAGAGGTGGTCAAATGAGTAAATTTTTTGAAAAATTTACATGAAAATTCTTTTCACAAAAAAGTTCAACCTTTTTTTTTTAAATTGTAAGTCTTTTAGATGGGAGAAACACTCCCCCTCACTGTCCCCCTTTTGAAAATGCACTTCTCCCTCCCATTCCTTTTACCTATTTCTTCCCTCCCTCACCTCCTTTTGCAGTGAAAAATTATTATTAAAGAGAGAGAAAGCATTTTCTCCAGCGCTAAACAAAACAAAAAAAAATCATGGCTTTTTAAAATAAACCAAAAAGATTATCACCGAAGTTTTTCATTTAAAAAAGAAGTTTCACCTCGAAATGTTTAATTAACTAACAATATTTCCTTTCTCCAGCATTCCTATTTCAATTGTAAGCTCTTCAGGGCAGGGAACATCTCTTACTATGCATTTGTACAGCTCCTAGCGTAATGGGCCTTAATCTTGGTGTGGCTGTAGGTACAACAGTAGTATATAATAAAATACTAAGAAGAAATTTCGTAAGTACCTTAGTTGTGAAGCTGGAAAATCCAGTCAAAACCCAGTTTGAATTTTTTCCTATATTACAAACCAGACTGACTTTGAAAAGTCAAATTGTTTTTCCATTTTTGTGCATCTCTGCAGTCTGGTTCTTGCCTCAATGGAAGTGCCATATGTCATGAGAAAGGCCAATCTCTGAGCCTGTCTGGAAGCAGGAAGCATCAAAATTGTTACTTAAAATTCTGTACCAGGCCAGAATTGCATATTCAAGAGGTTTGGATAAACCTTTTGAAAATTATCCAGACTTAGGGGTGCTTATTAAACTCAAACAGAATCTGTAGGGATGTGAATGAAACTCATCCATATTGCCTGCCTTCTGAGAACTTTCTGGAGAATTCACTCTAATAGACACATCTTGTACATTGTTACTCTCTTGTGCTCTGTAAGATATGACCAAAGTGTCTTAGCTACTGGTCCAGACCCCTGTGTAAAGTTGTCTAACGCATGGAGAGAAAGCCTGAGCAGGTCATGAGATTAGGGGCTCATAATCAAATGATCTGTATTCCCAGCTCTGCTGCGGTCTTGCAGTCTAACATTTAAAAGCATTTATCCTTTATGCCTCAGTTTCCCTTTGAAAAGGGGAGGATAATGACTTCTTTCATAAGGGAGTGTTGAGGCTTGAATTGCTGCTGTTAATAAAGTGCTTTATGGTCCTCAGCTGAAGGGAGTACTGAAATACAGAGTTTGATTGTTGTAAAGTACACTTCCAACTGTACAGGCAACACGTTGAAAGCTAGTTTGGAGAAGATATGCTACCACAACACTTTGCCATGCATGTAATTCAGAATTACTTGACCACAGCCACAAACTCCCAGCCCCACCAAAAGAGGAGAGAGAATTATTACGTCTCTCTCTGCTGTCCTTTTTTTCATTCTACCTACATAATCCCATTCCCAATCCACTTTCTGTTAAGCAACAAGCAGTTGGCATGTTTTGCAGATGTAGCAACAACAGCAGAAATATGATATAGCTGTACAGATTTGTCTTACCAGAGTTTCAACTGTATTTTGCTAGCTAACAGCCAAACTGTGGGGGTTATAACTCGTAGTTTGAGAGAAAGAGATTGGGGGGCGGGGAGTGGACCTGCGTATACATTTTATACGCTGGTCTATTTCTATACTTTGTTTAGGACTTACTCATTGTAGTCTGATTTCTGTCACAGACCAGGTTGTGGGCAGGCAAGCAGGCCTAGTGGCTGGAGCCACAGCCATCAGAAACCAAGCAGCACTGGAGCAGTACAAGAAGAACGCAAGCACAGGAGCAATTACAGGTATAAGCATTGAGCAATCACTGGCCAAGTGCTACTGCTGGGTTTAAGAGCAGACATGGCAATGCCCCTCAGTCAATCAGGTGATCTGACCAATTAGAGGTTTCAGCTGCAGTTGCCTAGCTGATTCCAGACCCAGCTGGAGACCCTCATTCCTAGTAGTTTCCAATATATTTGGAGCCTCATTTTAAAACTGACAAATGATTGAAGTGAAATCCTTAGTGAATGAAACTTGAAGTTTTGCCTTTTAACATATTTTGCAAGCTGATCCCATTGACTTCAGTGGGCTCTGGATCAGGCACTTTCAGGATACAAAGTGCAGCGTAAGCAATTTGATTTTTAGCACCTTTAAACAACAGAGCGAGGGGATAATATGCAATGCTACCTGTCCAAATGTACTGAAGCAGTAGGCATCAGAGCCAGGGGCAACAAAGATATGGGGTCCGATCTTGCAACATACTAAGTACTTCCTATGGAGTGCTGAACACCCTCAACTCCTAATGGAAATCACTGGGAGCTGAAGGTCTCTAGTGAAATATATATATTGAAAGTGTTTCATTTGGATGTAAAAATGAGGATATGCATTAAAAACAATCTTTGTCACAGTATCTGGTGCACTTCAAAATACCAGGGCAGCTGTCTGATTTTGTAAGTGGGAGTCTATTGAAATAAACAGCTGTATTTAAATTCCATTGCATTATATATTTTTAAAGGAGATTGTAAATATTATTGAATTTGCCATATACTCAAATCCTCATCAAATGCACTGGGGGGGAGGGGCAGGGGAAAGGGTAGTTTTACAATTCATTTTATAAAGCGTTGACACGTACAAGGAGAAATCATTTTTATGTTGAGAAGAAACACTCCTTCAGCAGATACAGACATCTTCTGCATCCTCATGCATTGCTAACGTGGTCCAATTGCTCAACTCTTAGGGATGATTGGGTTATTTGTTCTCTGCTTCCTGAAAGATACTGTTCTTCAATATTTTTTAAGCCAGATTAAGCAGTACAAAGAACATTAATAATACTGTATTTTGAACACATTTCTAGTGCGAGATAAAGATCCTCTACATGTCTTTATAGGAAGCAAAAGCAGATTTTTAGAAGTTGAAAAAAATGGCTTTATAATGAATTTAGTAGCCTGGTGTGATGCATTGTGTATGTGTTGACAGGGGGAAAAAAACAAAACAAAAACAAAAACAGAAGAATGAGGTGAAAAAAAGGGAGTAAAGGGATATTGCATTATCACAGGCAAGACAAAAATAAGTATGAGTTTGATCCCATCTCTATCGTTTTCATATGGTGCTAAAAAATCCAAAGGTCATTGTATATTTGTATGGCAAAAACCAGATGTTGATTTCCCTATCATCCAATGTTTGCACAGACTGAAGCAAGCAAGCAAAAATAAAATATATTTCTGTAGCCTTCACTAGCCTCTAGTGAATACAGTTTTATATATGCCAGCTCCTAACTAGTCAGACCTGATGCAGTCTTATAAAATCTGATTATGCCTCCCTTACTCACATTAAATAATAACTTATTCCACAAGAAGTCCCACTGATTTCAGTAGGGCTGACCATTCATCGAGTAAGATACTGCTCAGCTTGAGCAAAGGTGGCATATACTAGGCCTGTAATGAGGTCTGTACACATCAGAGTTACTCATGTGAGTAAGCCTTACCCATGTGAGCAGTCCATAAAAGTCATTAGAGAATAGTAACCATTGTCATGCAACTATTCCCAATGTGTAAAAGTTTGCAGAGTGGGGTGATAAGATTCCAAGTTGTTCAGCACCATTCACTCTTTACCTTAAAACCTTACTTATACTTCAAAAACAAGTACATTTCCGAGGTACTATTCCAGTTCCTAAAATGGAACAGAGCTCATGAACCAATATCCTTTTGTTCCATTTCCTCCTCTCTCTCTCTCTCCTAGTAACTTGACCGTCTACAGGATACACTCAAATACTGATGTCGCTATTAAGGACCTGACCTTTCACTTCCTTGTGCCGTGCATAGTCATTTACACCTAGGCAAAGTGTAATACTCTCCCACACTGATTTAGTAGCAGTTTCCACTCACTTTGTCCAGGTGCCAGGGAGTGCAGAATCAGGTTAGAAGTTTTAATCTTTGATTTCCACTGAATGCTAAAACTGACTTGTTTAATGGCATCATCTTTATTGATGACAACAGTCATTATTCTGAAGACACTTTTTTTGGTTTCCTAATTAAGCAGGTCAGTTAATGACATAAGCATATACTCCTTGATAGAGCCAATTAAGGAAATAGCATCCATGACTTGTGCACATCAACATCTAAGTTCTCTAAAGACAACACCAAATTAAGGAAACTAGTCCACGATACGTTACTAATAGAGAGACACCAAAGCATGAAGATTTGTAATTCCTATACAGTGGGGGTAATTATTGCCAAGGGTTGTGGTGGATTCTCCTTCACCAGCAGTTTTAAAATCAAGATTAGATGGGTTTTTTTCCTTAAAAGATCTGCTACAGTTCAAACAGAAATTAATTTAGGGAAATCCTATGGTCTAAATCAGCATAGATGATCCCAATAGTCTCTTTGGACTTGATAATCTATGAATCTGATTGGATGCTTTCTTTTTATGCATCTAAAATATAGACAGGTAGGACATATTTCCTCATTTCTGGCACCCTATGGAAGGGTGAGCATCATTTCCCTTGTGTTGGAGTGTGGAGTTAGTTGTTCCATGCAGTAAGTCTTCAGCAAAGTGGATGCCAAGGCCCATGGTTCTTCATAAAGTTTTTAGGGCAGGAGGACTATACCCAACCAAACATGCATGATCATGTGAGGACATGTCAGCTAGAGGTTAGAGAAAGAATTTAAGAGTCAGGGCTCCTGGATTCTATTCCAAAGTCTGCCAGTGATCCAGTGTGGGACTTAGGGCAATTCATTTGAACCTCTCCTTACATACCTCCCACCAGGGTTCAGTGGTTCAAAGGTTTGGAAACCCTAGGGTTGAATGGTATGCATGAGTCTGAAGCATTATTCTTGTCACACTAGGGTTAGCCTCAATATGCAGTCCCAGCAGAATACCAAGCTATTGTAGGAGCCTAGCATCTATGAACAACCCTCAACATTCCATCTCCTGTGGCTGATTAATAGAGATTTGGCCCATCATAGGAGCATGACACTTGTACAGGGGTATCATCAAGAGGCACGTCTAATTGGGAAATAATGAAGCAATACTTAGTCTTTAAACCTGCTATTTCCATGCCAGACCCCTGCTTAGAGGGATGATGCTACAGTTGTAATGATAGTGGGTAATACATCAAGAACATCAAGAATAACAGGTTTTCAGATATCTTATTCATGAGTGGCATTTAAGTGATATACTCTATCTTTCATTGAACCAACATCCGTAAGTAAATATAATTGTTTCTAGGAATTCAGGGATTCAATTTTCAGTGGAATGAGTCTATAAATTAATTTATTGTTGTGTCCTTATCAGGTTCAACATTTAACATCTTTCTAATTTAACTGTCATTTTAATTTTAATTTTTGTCTTTAGTTCAAATCTTTTCATTTTTTTCCTTTTATGCTGGAAAAATTCTCCTTCTCGCCTATGACTGAGTTTGAGCTAGCTTTGTTAGAGCCTTCTTACGATATACAGCATATGTTTTTGTTCTTCCTATCTAAGTTTCCAGGTTTTGATCAATAGTGGAGAATTTTTTTTATCCAAGAACTAAGCAAATTTATTCAACAGATTATACATTAATTTTACCATTAGAACATAATATGAACAGATAATCCACAAAAATGCTTCAGATTTTTATAAAGTGAATTTAATTATAACTAGTAATGTGTGTCTGAGAATTATAATTATGAAAAGTCATGTTCTATAAGTCTGAAATGACAGATTATATTTCAAAGCCTTATTGCAGAGGAATTAGAGTACCGATTTATTAGTTGTAAATGTCTGATTATTGCAGCTTTGCTAAAAAAAAAACACGATCACAGCATATTCTAGCTGGATTTAACATGTTTAATCCTTCTGACAAGAATCATATTTTGTACAGAAAGCAGGCACTGTGTTAATTTGTTTATGAGACAGATTTAGACAACTAATCTTTGTCTTACGATCCCTGAACAGTAATAATTTAAAAACACTTTACATACTTGTATTTTTCCAGCTGCAGACTACAAAGTGATTAAGAAATTTACATTAATGTATAAACACCATGATTATCATTTGGTACTTGGATTGTTTCATTTTATTTGTAGTTTCTGTATTACATAGGGATAACCTGTACACACAAAGCCTGCTTCAACAATGCTAAATATGGGTTCAGTCATGATAGAGTAAGGCAGGGAAAGCATCCATGATTTTTCTCTTTATCAGTCTTCTTCCTCATGCCCAAGAAGCTAACTTCCCAACCAGTCCAGAAGTGATGAGCAAGCCTAATGAGATGGAGTTGGCTGAAAGCAAGGCTTCTGTGTTCGACATAGCTAAGCAGAATAGGGTTTGGTCTAGGATGGGTTCCTCTAGAACCAGCATTGTTTCACTTTCTAATGATGCCCTTTATGGAAAGGAGATGCCGTTATTCTATAATAATTCATTTTTGCATCCATCAGCTAGTAACACTTTAAATGAGGATGATCACTCGTCCAAAATGACATGCTGCTTAAAGTATTCCATGTATATGTCAGATGTGTCCTGGCCCAAAGATACCGGGCCCAATTCTCATCCTAAGCACTGGTGTAAAAGTCAGAACTCAGTTGATTTGAACAAGGAGGAGTGAGATCAGGATCAGCTATAACATGAACTGTATGTCAGGCTGCCCATTATCAGGGTTAGGACTATAAATCAGAATTCATCTTGACAGGCATATTCCAGATTTTCTTTACTAAGAAAATTTCATGGCAGTCTGGAAACCTTCTGGTGGGTGTTTCCTGGGCATTAGCAATAGCCCCCCACGATCTTTCAAAGAATAAAAAAATGTGTACATTGAAGTAACTCTTTTGAGTTATGGCTCTGATCCTATATATTTGATATATTATAAAATATAGTGTATTTTGTGGCAATGTTTGTGAATGAGTGTTTATTCAGTAGATTGATGGCTCCTGGGTTTCATATTAAGGATTTAGTAATTAGGGATACAGCAAAATTCTCCACGGTACCTATGTAATTGAGATGAAAACAGTTAACTCTCGCTTCTCCCCAAACCTTTACATGAAACCTGATCCTTGTTTAAAATATTTTTAACTTATCAGGCTGATGAGTTGGCCCTGCAACCTCAGCCTGGAATTCCATGATCCTGGGCTTGAAGCTGTGTTTGATAATGACTTTCATTACCAAAGGTTCACACAGGCTCCTCGTTACATGTGCAAAAAGACTGATTAAAACCACAACAGTGGTGTAACTATCAGGAGCTATCCTCTACCCCAGAACTCAGCAGGAGAGATCTGTGGAGATAGGCAAAGAGATTTTCTTCCAAGCTGTGGACCAGCTCCACAACTGCCGCTCCAGCTTCTAGGCCGTCGGAGCCCGGGAGACACCCTCCTCACTGTCATCTGGGATGGCGAGGAAGGAAACAAAAGAAGATTTCTGCACCATAGAAGGCGGCTCATGATTTGCTCTACGTGATCAGAGAAGAAGGGAATGATTACTAGAAGAATATAACCAGTGTAGTAATGGAAAGAGGGCCTTTGTTCATATCGTTTTATGTTGTCAGCAGAACTCAAAGGTGCCATTACAGCCTTGTAATTCAGTTGCTTATCAATCTCTCATATACTGAACAGATACACTTAATGTAACAGTCTCTTAAAGAAATGTAGTAAACAGCCTGAACTTTACATTTTTCACTTTATTTTAAGTACGATCTGGCAGTGCTTGGCAATTGTTAATTTTGTTCATTTATCATATGTGTTGCAAATTGTACTGTCAATTTAGTAAGCTGATTGAAGTATACAAGCAATCCAACAGGATTTCCTTAATAATATTACAATATTTCATCAATCAGATGTTTCCACTACAAACTCAGATGCTTCCAAACAACAAAAAGTATTAATGTTCCTGGAAGTCTTCTCCATAATTTAGGCTGTAGCTAATAGAAGTTAATCTATCAAAGTGCCACTCTGGGTTTTTGTGCTAGGATGGCTATTTCAAGCATGTAATAAAAAATCCAGTCCTCCACAGAGCATTGGATCTGGCAAAAAATGCAGATCACCCCCCAGTGCATGTGTTAAATACTGTTGCTCCAAAAGTGGTTGGAATTGGCCGTTTGAGTCAGAACATTTTATCAGAGCTGCATATTGGCTTCATCATCCACAACAAGCCAACACTGAGGATTAAATTTGTTTTCTGTGCGCAAGTTTGCCGCTCACTCTTCCTCCTGGTGAGTAATAACTTACCACGTGAATAGTCCCATTGACCTTGGGGAGACTGCTCATGGAGTAAAGTACTACTCGACAGGAGGAGGGCTGGCAGAATTTGATCCTTATTGTGCAATGCTCAGGGAGATAAAATATTTACTTTTAAGACCCTTATGCTAAACTGCTGTCTCTGAAAAGTTGAGAAAATCAATTATTCTGAAAGAAACATTTATTTGCATTTCTGTATTGGGCTTGCTATATCCATATGGTGGCAACCATTTGGCCAAACTGCGCCTCAGTTTTGGACTTGAATCACCTCTCTTACTCACGTAAATCAGGATTAAGCTAGCTTAGGAGGAGAAAATAAAGGGCCTGTTTCAGTGTAACTGGTGCAAGTCAGAGAATTAGGCCCATTGTTTTTTTTTTCCATAATAAAGAGTTTCTCTTGTTTCTCTAACATACTGTAAAAGCAAAGAAGTATTTAGATCTGTTGGGAGTTGCCTACTCCTTCCTTGCTAATACAGCTCAGGTGTCAACTGTTTGTTCATTGGCAAAAGTTGATGTTACTCAGAAACTGTCTGGCTATTGACTGGCCTCATGAAGTCTCTATTCTAGCAGGTGAATTGACAGTGATGAAATTTTTCTGCCATATTAAGGACAACAAAGGTACTGAACATGTTGTTTGATACTTTGAAGCATGCTGCCGGAAGGAGGCCATATTTTACTCCCATACTTTTCTGGGATTCAAGGGATGCTAATATTTCAAGAACAAAGGCCACATTTCTTCTCCATGGGCCCAATTCTCATCAGCATTGAAGAGAGTTTCTCATATACATCAGGTGCAGAATCTGTCCTAGTCGTTTTGCAAATAATGATTTTTTTTTAACCGTTTAATGGTAATGGTGGGGAAGTTGTAATAGCTTATAAGTCTTGAAGATATCTAATGATTTTGAAGACAAAAAGAACGTTGTTTATTGTGATGTGCAAGTGGCAATAATTATACATGAGGAGTATATTCAATCTCAAAGTTATTTGGAGAAAAGAACAGGACAAATATCTGTAGTAATTTGTTCAATAAATTAAATTTGCTCACTGTCTTATTTCCCTTCTGAGAGTTTAAGTTTATGGCTAGTGGGACAAATTCATCCCTGGAATAATTCTACTGGCTGTGAGGGAAGAATTTGGCCAACATTATTTTAGGGTAGACTCTAAGCATCCTAAGCCTGTTTGCGTTGTGTCCCATTGGCTCATTTGTATGTTTTTATATTCATTCCAGTGTGTACTTCATAGAATCATAGGACTGGAAGGGACCTCAAGAGGTCTTCTGCTTCTCCAGCCCCTTTTTCCAATGCAGCAGTTGTTACTCTGAGGTGTGGAGCTTTTTGCCTTGCCATAGATATCCGGCCCTTAATATCTTTAGAAGAATCAATGACTGCCATCAAAGTGAACGTGACAGGACACTGAGATCACGTGACCTTGTTTGCTCTCAGGTTGGGAGACTTTGTCAGGATGAGTCAAACAAGCTGAAGATCATCCATATTCTTTCAGAAGCAGCAAAGAATCCTGTGGCACCTTATAGACTAACAGATGTTTTGCAGCATGAGCTTTCGTGGGTGAATACCCACTTCTTCGGATGCACTGCTTGCATCCGAAGAAGTGGGTATTCACCCACGAAAGCTCATGCTGCAAAACATCTGTTAGTCTATAAGGTGCCACAGGATTCTTTGCTGCTTCTACAGAACCAGACTAACACGGCTACCCCTCTGATACTTGACATATTCTTTCAGGTTTTTGTTTTGTTTTTTGGTGGTTGACTCTCTCATGTTTCTCATTCTGCCAAGACTAAACTCTAGATCTGAGAGAATAATTGGCAGATTCTGGATCCTTTTGTGTCCCTTTGTCAGTGGAGTTATGGCACATTACACTAGCTGAGAATCTAGACCCAAGCTGGCTAATCACATCAATAGCAGCATGCAGCTCACAGATAGTCCAGATATACAGACGGATAATTCGTTGCATGAATTATGAATCAAACAAATATGGGAAAATTGTGTTCAGTTCACTGGTAGCTGGTGAAAAAGGAAAAAGAGGCACAATGTAAAGAGTTGCTAAGCTAGCTCGCTGAAATGTCATACTGTGCTAGGCCTAATTTCTGTTGGGCACAGTGCGAGGTGGGAAGAGAAGGGTCCGAGCAACTGGAAAGGAGAATGCAGCTTCTGATCCTGAGCTCAGTATTATTGTGGCCACTGGCACTGTATAGTTTAGAGCAGCCTTCTAAGCTATGCTAGAAGTAGCCCCCAAGGATCCATTAGGGAGCTGAGGATTGCTGGAGTGCAGCAGTGCTTCAGTGCGATCACTCTAGGCCATCGTGGGGAGAGGGGATAGTGAAGAAATAAGTTTGCATGGGTCTGGGAGCATCACCAGATGCTTTTTGGTTCCTTTGGACCACCAGATTGGACAAAGAAACTGGCATGAACATGAGAACCTGGTCCCTTCCCACCCCCACCCAGGACACTCAAGTTGTTTAATAACCTAAGTTATGTATCAGCTTTTATAAGAAGTGGCCATCTTACAGCAGCACAACAGAATGCCCCACCAACTTTAAGCAAAGAAACGCTGTCAATATAACCCAAAGCACGTGAGAATGTACATAGCTGTACATTTGGGTTCAGGAGTGATGTTGATTAGCTGGTACTTAATAAATTATCCAAAAGCAGACCCACAATCCTAACACTTTAAAATTAAAACAAAATTCAATTTAGAAAAATTGTAAAACAGTTTCCCTGAAATTAATCTTAAATGAAGTTGCCTGCTCAGCCTCTCGCCTGCTGCAGATAATCAATCTCGACATGGCTGCATGAGAAACAGAGGCTATTGAAAGGAAAGTGAAATTAAAAAGAGAATCTGGGGCAGCAACATGAAAAGAGAGATCTAATTATCAGCATTTTATTAGGAACAATTAACTAATATTCAATTAGTTTCCCTCCCTGAAGCAAAGTGACAGTTAGGAAAACAAAGCATGAGCCCTGACAAGGTGTTCATTGTCTCATAACTGGGAGGTAAGGGGAATCATTTATTGCTGTTTTACCCCTGGTCAGAGCCTTGGGGCAACCCACACAGCACGAGGTGATGGGATTGGCTGGTTGCCAACATTAACTGTACTTATTACACTCATCCCATGCAGAACACATCCATCTCCTGCTCTGCCCTGACATCCCATTTATTCTGAGATTCATTTGTCATGTCCCCAATCACCAAAATGAATAGAAACTTTCCAGCATGATGGATTGTGGTTCTAATTAGTACTAAAGAAAAGATCTGCACCCAAGTAGAGCTGTTATTTTTTTTCTTCTAATAAAATAGTGTGCCCAGCCAACTTCGTGACTAATGTCCTTTTGAGGTGGTTGTCTATTGTAGGTCAGCCAGTCACAGAGCAACAGTAGTCCCTTCCACAGTGAATTTTTCTCCCCACTCCCAGAGATGAGACACTGGTGAGAAATTATTGTACAGAAAGAAAACTCAGACACATGTTTGGTAGATGTTTAGAAAACCCAACTTAAGACAATATTTATGTGTCTAAGAATTTGCTTGAACAAAATATAGAGGAGTAGACTCTACAGGAATACATCCATTTTATCGACTTAACCAGACAAAGAAAAAAAAGCTATATCTTGCCTGATACCTATAAAAAGCAGGCATAGAAGAAAATCATAATATTTTTCTTAGTTTGCCCGTGAGTTAAAGTTGTTACCCTAGTTTAAAAATAAATGGATACTAACATGCAGAATACTTATCTCACAGCCAAGCGTCAGGGATTTTCCCCCCCTGTTTTGACACCTTTCATTCATTAAGACTACACACATCAAAAGTACACATAAACCTTGATAGGATGGCTAAGAGCTTGTTAAGATGTAGGAAACAAAGGTGAGACCACAGAGGAGACATAATACTTTATATCTGAATTTACTGTGATGTTAAAGATACTGCTATTAATATGATAATAAAAATGCAAATTTCTTCCCCTACCTCTCGTCACTGATTTTTAGTCTACTTGTAATGCTTTCTTGCTCTAACAGAATGTTTGGCACCACAAATCATTGGGATTCACTGGAACTCAGTGAGAGCAAGATTGAGGAATAACAATTATATCAGAAATACTTTCGCAAGTTGGGGATGACTTCATAGCTTGTGATAAAATGAAGAGGAAGGTAAAGCCACAAGTGGTTGTTCTTACCAATCAGACGACTTCCACCACTAGAACGCCCGAACACACAAGTTTGAATGTATATTATTATTCAATATTTATTTAAGCATATTTAATCAGTATGAAGTTCCCCACTCTGCCAAAGAATGTTTTGCTGGAATAATTAAGCTTACGCACCTTTCCAAAGCATTTTGCATTATATGCATTATTTGCTATTTAGCAAGTCAGTTGTGGAATCAGTCTAGAAACACTTCTAGCACTATAGGCAGGGGCGGCTCTAGCTTTTTTTGCCGCACCAAGCATGGCAGGCAGGCTGCCTTCGGCGGTTTGCCTGCAGGAGGTCCGCCGGTCCCGTGGCTTTGGCATACCCACCGCCGAATCCTCAGGACCGGCGGACCTCCCACAGGCAAGCCGCCGAAGACTGCCTGACTGCCGCTCTCGCAGGGACCAGCAGGCCGCCCCCCCCCCCATGGCTTGCCGCCCCAGGCACGCACTTGGAGTGCTGGTGCCTGGAGCCGCCTCTGACTATAGGTGTTGCTGGGATAGACACAGAAGGCAGCAGGTGAAAAGACTGGTCAAAAGCAGTGTTCAGCAGACAGTGATGAAATGGAAAATATCCAGTCATTTAAAGTGTTCTAATCTCGCTGAAGACTCCGAGAGGAAGTGGAAGGAAATGCAAAAGAAAGTGTATATAGACTTCCTAATCCTTACCACTGGACTGCATGCAGACATTAACTGACAACAATCTGTTGAGCATATGACACTTTCTCAATACTGTTGAGAAAGGTCTCGTAAGTAGAGCTGGTAAAAAAAATTGCTGTCAAAACATTTGACAGAAAGTGACTTTTTAAATTCAATGGAAATATTTGTGGAAAATGTCTGAACATTTTTGATGAAAACAAAGAAAAACAATTGTCTTTTTTTGCAGGGAGAAAAATAATGTTCTGAAAGACTTCACTGTTAGAGTAAAATGTTTCATTTTATACTGAGATTACACCTACAGTTGCCTCAGTAAAGTGGAATAAAATCCCAATCCAGGAAAATTCATCACAACTTGTGCATCTGAAGGAGGCCGTCTTTTTTGGCTAAATTCATCACTGAAGTGTTTTGAAATACATGCAGACCTGGCAGTAGGCCTGATCTGTCACTGCACTGCCCAGCCATTTTACACCTATGCAAATGGGTATAAAATTGTACCATATCAGAACGTTTGTTAAAGTGTCTGATCTGGTATATCAACTCTCATCTTGTACATGCTACACAAGGTGCAAGCCAGTGGAAAATCATTCTATTCATCAACGTGAAATAATTCACAAGCCTTATGGTATTTCATCATCTCTGATAATTGGTCAGTCTTTAAAAGGCCCAGATTTGATGAGCAACAGGTCTGCTTATCATTTGGTTGGTGATAGGGGAAAGGCTTTATTGAAGAGTCTTTGTTATTTTACATGGAAGTAGCCATATAGGCTGCAGTCCTTCACGAAAAAGAGCTAGTACAATGTAACACAATTTCAAGTCCCAGTTCAAATAAAGCATGCATCCACAAATGCAGCTAGAAAAGTCATCTCTCCGAATGCTAATATGTGAAAAGTATTACGTTTTTATAATGTGATGATGATCACTATACCTTGGGGATTAAAAGCCAGTTGTTGTCTGCTGCATATTTACTCGAGAAGTAATTGACACAAAACTTTGATCAAGGACAAATAATCCTAAAATGAACAGTAGAGGGTGAATGGGGGGGGGGGGAGAATGGATTTTAAAAAAAAAGAGAGAGACAGAGACACACACACACAGACATCACAGTAACAAGGAGGATACTAATGAGCAGTTGTGTCTGACCATCAGTGCTTGAAACCTGGCTTTGGCTAAAAATATCAGCATTTGAGAATCCCTGTTGGAGCGTAACACTGATTTTTGTTTAGCCTAAAATTTCCTTTGGGTTGTTAACCCTTTCTATGCAAAAGGCTCCTATTGGATCCCAAATAGATCCAGGCAGGGACCATTTGTCGCTGGGAACACAGTGAGATCAGGAAAAAAAAAAGAGATAAAAGGACAAATAGTAAGTGATGTAAGAAGAAAACAAAGGGAATAGAGTGCTTATCTCAGTCCCTCTACCTACAACAGGACAAAAGAACTCTCAGCTCTCAAGACATGTTTTCAGTATGAGAATAATGGCCACTGTGCTGTATCCAGCTAAACTCAGGGTCACATATGAAGAAGCTTTCCTGCTTTAGGACCCAGATTACACTTTCCAGATGCTTGACAGGGTTAAGCAGAGAATGCCCAATTGCTTCTGGGACCCCAGGGAGACAGATCTAACACCGTCTGCTTCTTAGACTCCGATACGCTAGTTCATACTTTTGATCACTAACTAATAACCGTGTTTTCCCTTCTTACACAGTACAGTGTTTTCTGATCAGTCACTATAAATTTTCAATGCCACCTGAAAATTACTTTTTTGGGCGAACATTATGGACTTGATCACTGCATGACCTTCCTTGTCTTGGAAGGAATTAATGTTTATTTCTTATTCCACCCAAAGGGCAGACAAATGGCTCCAGAACAGTTGTTCTCAATTTATTTACCATCATGGGCTGCATATGCAGCTCTCTGTGTTATGTGGGCTGCATTCACACAATATATATACTCACTACCTGCATGGCCCTGAGGCTGCCACATCTGTGACAACTGCGTGCTATTGGGCCACAAGCGGCCCACGGGTTGAGAACCACTGGTCTAGACAAACCCTATTTGGTTTACACTTTCAAAACTAGCTGGCTCTTAGTGTATTTGTCTTTCAGTGTTCCTATAAGAATTTTGATAAACACATGTAATCAAATATAGAGAACCTTCACCATCACTGTAGAAGTTTTTATGCAATTAGCACTTGTAAAACAGTCCATGTGAAGTTGTCATTTGGTCTTTGAGCCAATCACAGCTTTAGCTGCCTATACTCCTCCTTTTTCCTGTCATTTGATGTCACAAAAAATACAGATTTGTTTAGATTGACTCCTGCGTATGAATCTTTATCTTGAGCAACATATGAATACTGTCACATATTGTTCTTTTAAATCAATGAGTTTGTGCCACCATCAGGAATCATTTTACATGCTCGAAGTATTTTGGCTTTGTTGACCTTCAAGGTATTCAACAAGGCTGGCACATCTGCGTGTGAGAAAAAAAGAAAAAAAGTTACTACTAGGCTGCATGGGAAGTGACCAGGGCAATGGGTCTGATCTAAAGCCCATTGAAGTCAAAGGGATGACTTCAATAAGCTTTGGCTTATGCCCCTATTCTCTTCTATTTCCACAATGCCTTCCATCCAGATGGATGCCACATAACATTGCTAACAGCTGTGTTAATATCATCTACCTCTTTAGCTAGCAGTTGTATCACTTTAGCCTCCACCAGGGTGCCACCATCAGGCTCAACAACATTTATCAGTTGTTTAACTGTGGACAGAGCATGAAGAATATCATATCTAGATAAACGGTAGAACATCTTTACAGCCTGTCCAGGCTGAATATTCGGAAGTTCGTGCTACTTCCATATCTGGACATGATACCAATGGACCCAGGGGGCTAAGTGACATTCCAGCTTTTCAGCCCAAGATAAGAAAGCTAAATCTACATACAGCCTTTCTGCCCCCAGTGGAGATTAGTTGTCTTTGGAAGTAATGTAAAAGCTGCTGATGGCACGGGAGCCTTGATGAGGACTGTACTATCTCTAGCAAATTTCCCAAGATGCACCTCACAGTATATTCTGAGAATACCAGTGGTGCATAACTTAAAAGAGCACTGTGAATTGTCATTTGAATTGCATGAGAATCTGAGATACTCTTGGCATAAGAACCAAACAGGGTCCTTGGAGTGTAAGATTAGCACAGTGTGTGAGAGACAAAAATGAGTGCTTTCTAGTTGGGTTGTTTTTTAAATAAGGTTTTTTCTTCTTTTTTTATTTTTTCTCTAATTTTTTACCTTTGGTTTCAAAGAATAACAACCAATCTGCAAACTCTCCTTTTGCTATAATTGATCAGAGTTTGCAATAAACACATCGTAGTTAAATATAATATACTCAGGCCAGAAAAGCAAAATCTTGAAGAGCAGTTTCCAAAGCAGATCCCCCCGCTTCCACAGAGATGGATAATTTAATCTTTGTCATTGGCCTGTCTCTGTCAAAGAGCACAATGGATAGTCTATTCAGAATTGATGACTATATAGAAATTAATATTAGTAAAAGGTGTCCATTTAGTGTCTCACCTTATGTGCTAAAGGTGACATCCATGATGGATGCTTCCCCAGACAATGGATTTATCTTAAAAATGGGGTAATTACACAGTGGATGCATGGGTGACAATGACATTGTGGTTTTATATTAATAAAAGAAAACTATTCCTTCTAAAGATGGAAAAAAATATGTCTGTCTCAGTGATAAATTGGATTTTGGGGGTCATTTTGTTACTGTAATAAACACAATTTAATTATTTAATTACTAAAGGTTAGACTACATTGTTTAAGTGATTCAGGATTAAATTAGAGATGGCCTAACCAGGTTAGGAAAATGTATTGTACTGATACCCTCACCTCTCCCACCTTTGTTCGGAAGCTTTGTAAATAAATGGTTCCAAATAATAAAAATGTGAGGTCTTATGAATAGGGAATCAGGAGACTTGGGTTCTAAAGCCAACTATGCCAGTAACTTGCTGCGTGACCTTGGACAAATCACTTCCCCTCCATGCTTGTGTTTCCCCGCCCTTTGTCTGTCCTATTTAGATTATAAACAAGGAACCTCTGTTACTATTTCTCTATACAGCATCTGGCACACTGGGACACTCATCTTGGATATGGTTTCTAGGTTCTACTGCAATATAAACAAAATGCTCTTTTCACCTTGACATCAAACACAAGAATTGGATACCTGGCTGTTGAAATGAAAACCTGAGGCATGCCAAGACAGCCGTAGGGCGTTTGGATAGCACAGTGCATAGCATATGTATGCTGAAATATAAGGATATCACCTTGACACTTTTCTCTTGGATGGTCTTTCCTATATATCTACGCTGAAAAATGTGCCCCAGCAGCATGGTCTCTAAATATTGCAAAAGTTTTAAGGCCAAGTCCTCAGATGATATAAAGTGGTATAGTACCACTGAAATCAGTGGAGATATACTCATCTATAGCAGCTGACATTGTAGGCCTAGATCCTAAAAGAAATCAATGGGAGTTAGGTGCCTAAATACCTTTTGAGGATCTCGGTCCTACCACATAGCATTTATATACAGGTATCTTCATCTTCTGTCTACTCTGCTGGGACTGGTTTTTGTAAGATGTTGTATTCTAAGGCCTGGTCTACACGGAGGGAAGAGGGGTGTCGATGTAAGACTAACTTCAGCTACGGGAATAGCATAGCTGAAGTCGACGTATCTTATTTTGACTTACCTCCCGTCCTCACGGCGCAGGATCGACAGCCGCAGCTCCCCCATCAACTCCTCTCGCCCTGGTGGAGTTCCAGAGTCGACGAGGAGCGTGTTCGGGGATCGATATCTCGCGTGTAGACGAGACGCACTATATCGATCCACAATAGATTGATCGCTACCCACCGATCCAGTGGGTAGTCTGGACGTACCCTAAGTTTGGCGCGTGTGTTTTCCATTGGCATTATTGTGTGAATGCTCAGCTGGAGAAGCAGGCCATGCAGTTTGCTCTGAAGACACCTGTCACCCTGCTGTTTTCTGGCCGTCATTTGCTTTACTGCCCTTAGCTGCATCATAACATACCAGTAGACAAGAGGGCATGACAGCTGTCTCAGATGTTGTAATATAGCTCCAAAAGGAATAATCAAAGAGGCAGTAGTAATAGACCTATCTCAAAGAAAAGCATGTAAAGGTTCCAACACTTGCTGAACTCATGTAAAACTCATTGGTATGCTCACGCTGTGAGATAAGACTTTCATCAGCTTTTTAATCCGTTGCCGGTTTCCAAGAGAATTTTATTTGCTTTGTTACTGTATCATGGTTGTGCCTAAAGGCCAGGGTCCCATTGTCCTAGTTACTGTATGAACATAACAGACTGCCTGTGCCCCAAAAACTGAACTCAGGATTGTGGGAAGTTTAAACTTTTGTTTTTTTAATTAAAAAATGCCAAAAAAATTTAAACCCTCTAAAAAAACCCCAAACATTCAAATTAAGATTGATTTTAGTTTTCTCTTTAAATGAAATATTTATTAAGCAACTATGAAATGACAGCATTACATAAAGCAAAATGCCAAATTCCAGTTTCAGGGACTGCTGCACTACCAAGGAAGATTAGCAGAAAACTTTGTAAACCAAGATAATGCAATTCTGAAGGACAGCAGTATAAGGTCCACTTTTTATAGCTTATAATCTGTTTCGTAGGCTGTTTCTCATCTGTATGGTAAACTGCAAAATTTAAAGCATACTAAAAGTGGACAGTATTAGACAAAGAAAAATCATAAACATTCACTTACAAGTGTAGCCATAATGTATAGTAAAAAGACAGGGTCATATGCTCAAGTGGGATCACAAAAGCATGCAGTCGCTTGGGTGCCTGTTAGAAAATATGCCCAATACTCTGTAGACATTAATGCCTACATAAAGAAGTCAATCATTTAGGCAGAAGTTCTCAAACTGTGGTTTATGGAGAGCTCACTGGTCAAATGGTGCTGGCCCTTCCCATTGCCAGCTGCTACACTGCATTAAAAAGACAGCAAAACCCACATTAAACACCTATTATCACTTTTCTCTGTCATCAGTTGCTGTGGCTGCCATAGGAATTTTATGGGTTAGACAATGGGAAGGGAAGTGGACCATGAAACGCTATGTTAAGATATGGTCCTTGTGTGAAAGTATTTGAAGCCCTGATTTAGGGAAAGAACAAAAATGTATTTGAGTTTAAAGTGAAAGTTGTCTGGTTTTATTTTTTAAATCTGAAATGGTTCATCCATCCATGCTCCATGTACTCTCCCTTCAAGACTGACTGGGTCACTTATTGAAGAACCCATCTCCAGCTGGCCTGAGAAGAAATATTTCCAGTGTCACTTGGAAACTCATCTCCCCATCCAGTTAGGCAACATCCTAATCACTAGACCATTGGACTGGGTTAGTGGTGGGGGTTCATAAGCAGAATAACCTCTTTTCTTTAACAGTTTTCACAGTAGCAGTGAGGTTACAAAAAGGATTGTGTAGAATTAACTATTGTTGCTTCTGCCAAAGCTTCTATCTTCTTCAGCTAAAAGGCAAAGAACCATTTCAGAAGCATTTGAGAGCCCATTTCATTATTTTTTCCATTCGTTTTTCTTCCAGTAACAATCCTATTACTACCAGTTATTTAACTCTTTACAAAAAGTGTTTAATATTTTTTTTTAAAGAGGAAGCTCAGTAGTTACCAGTAATTAAGGAACTCATAAGAAACTTAATTGTGATGATATTATCAGGATTATAGACTACTTACAGTTATAGACGAATATCACTGTATTTAATTCATTCTATATAGTAAGAGATGACAAACATCTGAAGAAAGACCACACCTAAGATATAAACTAAAGCCATATTACCTACAATATTTTAAGTGCATTATCATACTGTAACATTTTAAAATATAAAATTCTCATTCCCACAGCTGATACTTATGGTCTGTCAAAGAAGAAAGCCAGTGATTAGTTAAATAGGACAGTAAGCTAAATAAACTTTTATTAGTGTGGTCAGAATGATTATTATTAATGATTATTTACTAAAATGACATTTTAAAGAATAGAAACAATTTTAAAAAAAAATGTTTTGAGATTCCGCCTCCCTCCACTGTGGAAAATGTTGTCTAAAAAGTAATGGCAGAACAAAGCTTGTAACATTTTCCAAATCTATTCACATTTTTATACAGGTCTATGTCCAGCAAATCCTTAGCAGAATAGATCCGAGTACTCGCAGATGTATTATTGACTTTAAACAGAACTGTGTGTAGAAGGATCGCTTCTATGCATCTGAAATATTTCAAGACCAGTGTCAAAGGCAAGAATTTCAGTTACAGAACATGGGCAGTGGAAGTAAGGGCTAAGGCCAGGATTTTCAGAGCACCTAAGGGAGGTAGATACCCAATTGCCACTGAATTTCAATGGGCGTTAGGCACTAGGGTAACGAAAAACATTTGGGCATTCCAGATACTGTCTGGTTCTTCATAAAACACATTTGTCCAGTAATTTGACTCGTCTCCAAAGATGAAGCTGTGTTTCCGTTGATTTTAAATATTCATTTGTTCTGAAGTCATCTGATAGAAAAGAGTGAAATGTTTAAAGGCAAAATCTTTGTTTTTTCTTCCTAAATTAAGCATCCTGGGATTTTAATGAATGATTCTGTTTATTTATGTCCCATTGAAATGACTTGGTTTGCAGATGTTGTTCACAGTTGGCCCTCGCTGGGAATAAAGCGGCCTAAGAGAACTTGCCTTTTGTGTACAGTTGGACTATAAAATTTATTACTTTTTCACAATCCAAAACAGCTTTGTTTTATTTGCCAAATAAAATCCTTTTTAAAAAAGACTGGCCTTTAGCTCATCCTTGTTACTGGATTTTATTCTTAGCCTTTTTCCACTATAAAGGAGAAAAACTGGCCTTACAACACACTTTGTAGAACCAGATTAGATAGATGGTGCTGACTCTTCCTTCTGAGGACATATTAAACTGAACCTGGCATGAAGAACAGTGCTGCTGGAGATGCCTGTAGTCAGTTATCATGGAAGAACTGAGATTCTGATTATATGAGACTGATAAAGATCCCATCTTAAATTTTGCCAGAGTCCGGTCAAAGCCCTAATATAGCCAAATTTCCTGTGTAAATCATAAGCAAATTTATTACCAATAGTCTCTTTCATAAGTAGTAGTAGTAACAACAATCCTCAGTTGTAATCTAACTCTTCATCCATTGATCTCAAAGCTCATGATAAATCCTTTCATATGCTAACAAGAAAACAAGAGGAAAAAAAAACCACTCTGCCTTTGCCACACAGAGAGACCCAGAGTGAGGGGGGCAGAGGGAGGGCACTCGGCTTCGGCAGTATCATTGAGCATGCTCAGTATAAGCCCAACAGCAAATCTGGGGGGGGCATGTTACCCCACTCGCACACCCCTTCCACTCGTCGCCTCAGCTTCCACACCAGGCACAATAGCCTGTTGCATACCGGTTGACCAGGTAAAGAGCTTCATTGCTCCAGGTTTCTTCCACCTGGTCACAACTCCTGCATGTGAGTAATGGGCTTCCTTCCAACAATCCAAGTTTCCCTCTTCTGCCGTGCGCTCCTGCTCGAACTCTCCCAACCTAGAGTGTCTTGCAGCACTCTCTACTTCTGGCTCTCAAAGCCATTCACTCTGCCAGTTTCAAGAGGTCTAAATGTCTCTCAGATGGTGATTAGCTAGGAAAGCTACATGATTTATCAGGCTGCCTCAATCCATTCCAGAGACGGCGCACCAGCTTCATTACCTTGTATCTTATGTAGTTACTTACACTAGTGCAAAGAGGGTGCAAGATACTCTTAAATCAAAAAGGTCATGATTTGCACCCATTGGCTTGGCATGAGTGTAACAAAGTGGATCTGGCAATGAATGGCAGTTTCATTTGTAAGTTCCTTTTTCAGCTAGATATTTAAGAGTAGATTAGATAAATGTCTATCAGGGATGGTCTAGGCAGTTGTTGGTCCTGCCATGAGGGCAGGGGACTGGACTTGATGACCTCTCGAGGTCCCTTCCAGTCCTAGAGTCTATGAATCTAATAGAAGATGGCCAGGTCAGTCACTGATGCTGCAGTTCCCCCATCTCATTTTATTCCCTCCCTTCACACATTTTATTAAAGTTGTAGTTATCACAGGTCTTTGCCCTGCAGAGAATTTCCCCCCTTTGAAGAAGGCCAGGTGTTCCCAAGCTGACTCTGACTCTGATATTTCATATCAATATACATGGTGCAATCTGTGACAAAGCATCAAAGGTCATTTAGAGGTCGTGTGCCAGGTTGTGTGTTGAACGAATCATGAAAAAGGATATTGTCAAGAAAGTAATAAATGGCAGGTTTATATATTCCAGTGATGCCCTCTACGGTGTGTTGACAAACAATCACAAAGGCCTGTTTTACATCTCTTCAGTTTTCATAACACAAACCAGGGCTGCACTATGTTCTGTTAGGTAGCATCCGATCTGAATGACTATATGTTCATCCACGTGCTACAGTGTAGATTGCTGTACAAGGCGTGTTCATACATCAACATGCCATTTTTTCTATTCAACTTGGTGAAAAAACTTCCATTGACCTCAGTAGGAGTTGGATGGAGTCTATGAGGTATGTGCTACTGCCCAAAGAACCCTTTGGAAGGAAACAAGGACGGATGAAGAGGGAGAACCTCATGGAGATGTCTTGCTATTTGCCCTCTCTTCCATGGGTTGTCCCATAGGATGGGGAAATTGGTCCTATGGTTTTTCCTGTATTTAACAATGCTTATTAAAATATTGTAAACAGAACCGTGCAAGAGAAAAGTCTGCAGCTATGAGCTATAGCCAGAGATTTGGGTATCTTCAGCTCCAGCAATAGGGACATTCTGGTCTCATTTTTAACATTTGCTCCCATTCGTTATCCTACCTGTGATGCAAACACCATGGCATTGCAAAAGGATATGCCTGGCTTTATTTCACTCTTGCCACTTGCTGCTGCTTCCCTTTCCTTCCATCTCTTGACGCACACTGTTATTACGCAGCTGTAACAAAATCTTCCATTGACAATTTACTCTTGGTGAGGCTATTTTGTCCATGTAGGAACTTGCAATACGGTCTGATCTGATTCCACTGATTACTGAGTCCTATTGGACCACTCACAGCAGTAAGCAGTAGGGGTGGACCAAAAGTCTCAGAAGTCTTCTGTTAAAATGAAGGGCATTTCCACTGTCTTCAGTTTCTTCTCAGCTAACTATGACCTCTAGATTTTGCAAAGTACATACCATGGCTGATTGGCCCTCAGTGTCAATTTTTAATTTTATATACATCTTCCCAAGCTGGATGATATTTGGGATGTTGGATACAAAAAAGTCAGATTTGTTGGTCAGATGACATTTAATAAATGCCCAGGAGCACCTATCCATTTAAAAGATTTTTGTCCCAGAGGAAGACTTTGAAAGTTTGGCTGACTATGGAAAACTATGTTTGCCCAGAATGTTCCACTGGAGAAGACATAAGTATTTAGGAAATTGGCCTGGATACTTTGCTTTTCCCAGTCCACCACAATCTTCTTTTTTTTCCATATTCAGATCAGGTTAGATGTTATGTTTTCCCAGATCAAACAACTGTTTTCAGAGATAATAGATTTTACATTGACAACAAGCCATCAAGAAAGAACAAAAGTAAAGTCTCTTTGAGAAAACAATATCCCCCCTCTCCCAACTTATTGCACAGCTCTGAACTCTTCCCACAGAGATGTGCTTGGAAGTTAAAAGATGCAATACATAGAAAGTGAAAGCCACTATAGTTTCAAGGGGAATACACAATACTTATAAGAAAAACAAACAAACAAAAAAACCCCACTTTCCTATACCAGAAACCTTCTTGAATCAGTAAGTTTCTGTAGCACTTGCTAACATAGGGCCAGATCCTGGAGGAAGGCACTTTATCCCAGCTGAAAATCAGCTCTATGGGATCTAAAATCATGTAAAACCAGCTTTATCAATCAATGAAGCAATGAAATATGAAGCTCCACTTAGTGATAATTACCATCTGAAAAGCAGCATTTAAGATGTTAGCTTCAGAGAATCGGAGAAAAAATTGATCTACCAATTTAATTCTATTTAAAGTTTTTTTAATGATAAATGAAATAATCTACAATATTCATGATTACAAGCATGTGTCAAAAAAAAAAAAAAGAAATTTACTTCCAAAGTTAAAATTCAGCCTTTCAAAATGCACTTCCTGTATCAAAGCACTTCCTGTATCTACCAGTGCATCTGCCATCAAGAAAAGTCAGCCCCTTGGCCACTGGCCCAGCCTTCTCATACAGAGTCACATACTTCACAATTCATGTCCTAAGCAGATCCTAAGCTACATTCAGATGGTTAAACTAACCAAGAAATGAGACACGTATGTGGCACCCGAGTCTATAAAAAAAAAAAAAAGATGAAATTCCCTTTCACTACCTTCATAGTGAGTTTCCTCAGTCTGTATGTTCAAAATGTAAGAATGAGAGAGAGAGATAGACAAAGAAGGAATTTATTGAACTCAGAGTAAGAGGAGATTTAGCGTTGGAGATTGGTCTTCAGAAGAACACAGGAAATATGATGCCACCACTCTCAACTGTCCCAGACTTTGACAATGTTCAGATCCAGATTGCTGTCTGCATGTTCAGTATAGGAATGACTTCCCTCCCACTGAAATGCAAACCACCTCTGCGACTTATGGAAAGATAAGTGTAATAATAAAATAGTTACTAATCTCATAGACTGGATAATATTGGGGGTGGGGGAGGAGTCCAAAGTGAATACATTTTTCACCATGAAAATGAATTCAAACCAAAGCTTTGGTGTTTGAAATATTAAAATTACTTTTTTTCAGCATCCACGTGACTAGGGAAGGACTAGAACCTGAGTGTCAGAGAGCCTGCTCTGAGATTTCCATACTAATTCTACAGACCCAAGAAGTTGGTAAAGTTTCAGTAAGCTTGAGATAACTATCCAAACTTGTGTGTCCTAGCCACACCTGTATTCCAGTCTTTTAGATTCACCCATTATCAGCTGAATAGTTTGTAAGACGTGGGACCTGCTGAGCTTACAGTTGCGCCACAAGTTAAGTTATTAAAAGGTGCTGCACATGTTAAAGTTGAACTTGCACATGTCCACAGAAGGTCCAATTGCCAAAGCAATGAAGGTTGTTTACGACTGTGTGACACGTACGTGGGTCTCTTATGAAAGTAATGAAACTCCACCTAATGTGGAGGGGGGAAATAAGTTCAGATAGGGCTCAAATGTTGCCATCCAATTGCATCTTTTCTAGTGACCAAGGCCCTGAATTGTCAGCCTTGGTATATGGAACAAAGAAAGTGTAGTCAGCTAGGAAACAGACAAGCCTTGTTCTTGTGAGGAAATGGAAAGTGCACTTCTAGCAGACTGGAGGAAACCGTAAGTTACGTAGTGTTTGTACTACATACTGTTTCAGTTTACTCACTCTTCACAGCTAGAGTGCCTGTGTGGAAAACAAATGAGGGGACTTCAGAAGTGATAGACACAGACAGATAAGATTTAACAGTACCCACAACCGGATATAATGAAGGGTATATGTAAATATTCATTACCAAATTTCAATGGGAAAATATTTCTTCCCAGATGACCCCCATAAAGGACAAAAATGTTTCCTCTGAGTATATGGAGTCTCTTGCCTTATATTTTGTAACAAATAAAACTTTCAAGTATGTAAAGGCTTAATATTACTATCATTTGGAGGTGAACTGGTGCAGTTAACATTTCAAATAGACTTTAGATGACCTGAAACCCATTGTAATTGAAGCTTTTATTTTTCCATTTTTCATTTTACTTTGATCCTGAGTATAAGACATGCGCACACAAAACTGTACCATTAAATTTGTAAAAGGCTATGCTCATTTTTTGGCTGAGTAACAACGTGCGCAAAGCTATAAAAATTGAATTAAGACAAATTTGAAATGCTCTTTGTTTTTCAGTTGTTTTAATTTCCATTTTTCATGTTTTTTCCAGAGGCTGGTTTTAGTCTATTACATAGAGTACCTGTCTGTTTCTTGCCCTGTCAATCATTTGTCCCTATATTTTACTGTTCATTGATGCTTGTAAATGTTAAGGCTTTGTATTCCACAATAAACAATATGAAATATATTTGTTAATCACAGAAAATAAGACTTCACTAGGCATAGATTCTAGTAATCAGAGAAGTAAGCATTAAAATTTCTACTAGCAGACGGTAGCCGAATAAGGCACAGGAGCCTTTTCATAGACATTAATCGAAGTTGTAGCAAGCCCTGCAACCATTATTCACAGCAGATAAAGACTTTTAAACACATCACTTCTTTTTCAGTCATTAGTGTCTTCTTAAAATAACATCTTGCTTTGTTTCTTTGATCAAAGCTATGGAGTTAAGAGTGAAAAATACATTTCACTTTGGTGTTTTCCTTTAAAATCTTGTCAGTCTCATAAGCAGGTTAATCTTCGGAGATGTATTATGATGGATTGCAATTACTCATGCAAATTGTCTATACAGTCAATGTGCCACTCGTTAAAAGGAATTATTTTTCCCATGTGAATGTTGGTATATGGGTGAAGGCTAGATGGACATAAATGTTCACATGTGAGCCCTAGTAAACACCCTCCTCTTTGGGCCAATCACGTAGTTGGTATCTAAAATTATCACTGATTCTTCAATGACATTTGCAGGCATCTTATGGTTAGAACAATGCCAAGGAGCTGCTAAAGGCACTGTGAAGCAAGAAGTGAGAGTTATAATCTAATTTAGAACTATGGGTTGTAGCCTGGGAGAAAAGTAATCTCTGCCTTTTACAGTTCTTCTCATAGACTTTCCACAATGATTTCCCACCTACGTAGTTGGAGTTGTATGTACACACATGCACAGTTATAAGCCAATGGAAGAAGTGTTTCCCTCCACCCCCTTCTAGGGCTTGACCGTAAAGCCCTTTGGGTAAGTCTACACTGCAATTGAACACCTGCCTCTGGCCCCGTCAGCTGACGCGTGCTCACTGTGGGGCTATATAACTGCCGCGTAGACATCTGGGCTCAGGCTGGAACCGGGGCGCTGGGACCCCATGGAACGGGAGGGTCCCAGAGCCCGGGCTCCAGCCTGAGCCCAAACACCTAGATTGCAATTAAACAATTCGGGAGCCTCAGCCTTGTGAGCCTGAGTCAGTTGACATTGCACGGACAGCCACGGGTCTTTGACTGCACTCTAGACATACCCATGACTTTGCTGGGAGTTTTACCTAAGTAAGGATTGCAGCTTTGGTCCCTTAGAGGTTATTCCTCCAGTCCAAATCTCTCTGTGTTCATTCATGGGTGCTACCGGTCAGCTTTTATACAAGTTCTGCCCTGACTTTGTTCTCATGCAAAACTATTGCACATTGTCTAAATGAGGGCAGAGTTTGATATTCCAGGAAGCTGTAAAATATTTCCATTTAAGAAAAAAAGCTATCACTGAAATTAACAAGCATATCTGATCTCCTGTTAAATCCCTATTCAGTCATATTCCAATAAATACATGATTATTTATTCTCATGTGCTGAGATAAGGAATACTTTATTTATTGGCTTAACTATGTCTGCTAGACATCATCTAACAAGCAGTAGCTTTTCCTGGTAATGCAGATAATCTCTTTGAAGAGAATTAGTTCTTGGAAAGTGGAAACTCACCTTTCATCAAATTCCATTTTATACTTTCCGTTCCTGAGTGAATGTGGATTGGATTATTTAAGGAAGGCAGAAAAGAGAGAGATTAAAGGTGTAACAGTAAAAAATTTTTGTTCAGCATCTGCATGCTAGAGAGATTACACAATCTTCAACAGATCAGCAAAAGAAGATTTGAAACTAGTAGTGTTAAACCTTCTGATTGGCTAAAAGAAACACTCAATGCCTTTCCTTGCCACCCATACCAAGCTTTCCAAGTCCACAACAAAAAAAACAGCATCCCACCCAGCTATTCCTGTTGTCTGCCATCCAATTTTCTAAACCGTCAACACCACACTTCAGTAGCTCTCCCTTGCTATCAGAGTTAGATGGTGCGAGAAATCCAATCCCTTGAAAAGATGTATCTACTGTAAGAATGCAAGAGCCCCATCGCATTGAGATGTGTACCAACATGCTAAACCAAATGTCATGCATTGAATCTGGAAATGAACGAATTGTCACAAATACAACTAGCATCTTTTCCATAAATGTTAGCAACAAAATAGGGAATTCTTCACAAAGGAGATGAATTATACAAGTGTATTCACTTTGAATTAAATCACGTTAACAGGATAGATACATTAGACACAAATGGCTCTGGACTTGTCTGGTCTTAACCCCAACAGGGTAATTAATTCGTAATACAAAGGAATGGCTGTGCTGGTGAGGTGATGGGGTATCTCCCAGAGTTTTGGTTTTCCAGGATGTGAACATATAGCTCGTAATTACAAGTATATTAAAGCATCCAGTGGAGCAGAGGATTTATTTAGCAAAGGTCAAGTGTGTATAACTAGGAATAATGGGATGAAACCAAGGATTTATGCTATCAAAAAGTAACTGTCATGTTCAAGAGGTGAAAGCACAAATATAGGACAGGGCAATTGTCTGCTAATGGGAAGTGGTGGGAACCTCTTTGCCTGAAACTGTTGAAACTCCAGTGACAAGAACACTACCAAATAGTGCACCGGAGACAGATTAAATAATATCGCAGGTCTCTTCCATCTCTCACATCATGAGAAGATGCTTCTGTTATGCATGAAGGGCTTTCACCAACACAACCCTGGCAGAAGTTTGCCTGGACCAGTGGCATGACGATGCAAAAAAAACCCTCACAACTTGTGCTTCACTAAGGGCCCAGAACCAGCCAGCAAAACCCCACGTAGATGGGACCGGGCCTGCAGGAGACGTGCCAATTGTTTCCCAGACGGGATCTTCATCTTATGGAGCCCCACCCCGATTCTACAGCCGCCCTTCCTAGCAGAATTCCTTTTGCCTCTGCAGAAACGAATCCAGCCCACTCTGAAAATGCTTGAAAATTAAAAAGAGAAACAAATATTTCAAATTACTCCATCAGCTGAGGAAGATAGCTGGAAAAACAAAACAACAACAACAACAACACACAACTAGAATTTTGCTGGAAGATAAAAATGCACCACAAATTGCATTGTTTGATACATGATTCCCAAGCTATTCTCCAGCCAATTTCAGATAAAGTATAGGAACATGAAGCCTTTGATTCTTCCCCACTTCCTGTGAACCTCCTCTATCCTCCACAATCAACAAAGGCACCTTAGTGACATAAGGTGGAGCAACAGCGTCTCACGGATTTTAAAAGAGAGGAAAATAGAAAACTCATTGTATGTCTGAAGGGAAGTCGTCCTCCCACCATCACTGACACTGAGGGTCCCTGACATGGAGTGACTGTGGTTGCCAGGAGCACATAGAGGGAGTACCACCTGTACGCAAAGGAGTCCGGATTCATACAAACGTCCAGTGCAGTTGCATACAGTGGTTCTTTGGTATAGAGGATGCAGCAGGGTGATCTCTGGATCCTCCAGTTCTTCCCACATGACTGGGGACGCTAGGGATTTTGAAGGCTAAACCACCCTTTAGACTTCAGTAGTGACTGTACCGCTGTGGGAGGGAGGACTCTTCCTTCTCCCCCTTGTACCTATGGAATTCTCTCAGCACCAGCTCCCGGTATTTGCAATGGATTCTTTGTGCACAAATACTAATGGATTAAGCTACAGTGGAGCAAGCCCTGTTATGTTACTGCAGCCTATCTACATTAGGATATTACATTATTTCCTCAATATAAACAAGGCCTGAGTGGCCTTTTTTGCTCCCACTGAGGTCAGTGGGAGTGGGATTGAGCCTGTGCCCTAAATCACATCAGACGACTCCCTGATGATATACAAGATGGATTCTGAATCGAGCAGTAAAATCAATTTGATTATATTTCTAGAATTCATTAATGAATTTTATTGAAGGGGAAATCCTCAAAACCTTCTTCAGGGATAACACTACTGCTAAATTTGTTCTGATTTTAATATTGCCACCTAAAAACTCCCATCTGTTATAAAAAAGTTGATCCTTTGACCTGGTACAAAGTAATGAGACATGAAGCAATGCGAGTCAATTTGCCAAGCCTTGGCAAGACAAATGCAGTGGAAAACCATGCCAATTTGAAGAGTGAACAAAATGCCTATGCCCTCTCTTTTGTGCTATCACTGAATAATGTGGTTCACTGACCAAGTGAGTTATTTTAAAGGAGTTTGACACATCTTTAATTACAGGATATGTAAAAATGAAATGCAAAGACATTGCACATATTTCCTTTATGGCTGCTGAACTTTTCTTATGGAAAAAGCATCTGTTTTTATAAAACTGTCTCTAAAAGCCATAAGATGTATAAGGTGTACGTTGACAATATGTTAATTTTCTCAGTGCATATATTTAGCCATTCCCCTGATAAGGTTGCTCTTCTGGATGCATATGGTTGCAGATCTATTTTATAACAGGAGACAATAGCTTTTTACGTGTTATGGCTGCTTTAAGTTTAATCACGACACACTAACTATGTTATAATATTTCACTTGTGACTCAGGAAGAATTTTTTATAAAAAACACATTGGGCCCTATTTACTAAACATTGATGTGCCCTTTATGCATGAAAAATAAGGATTTTGCATGTTGACAATGATTATGTAAATTGCCTGTTTTGAGAATCACGTCCCAGAGGACTCCCTGGTTGAAAGCAATTCCCCCTTAAAAGGGACCATCACTCTTCAAATCGGTGGGCTCGTAAGACAATTTCTTTTTCTGTAACAGTAAATACAATTGTCAATCATTTTTGTGTGCTTTACTCTTAGAAGTGGAATCCTTTCTTGCTTTTCTGACAGCAGCCATCAGTAAAATTTGATTCATTTCTTCCTTTGAAGTGATATTGTGGATAGCATTCATATTTTACCCTTCACTCCAGGTACGCCTGGAGTTTTGGCTCTAAATCTCGCTGTCTAGGCCAAGCCCTAAATGCCATGACACACAATTTGCAGTGTGCATTTAATCCAGCAACTAAAGGGTTAATGTATTTTGATCTCTGGGCACATGAGCCTAGTGCTAGCGCTGATGTGTTCTGGTTGGTTAGGAGTGCCTGAAAACACTCAGACAACATGTTGCTGTAACTAGTGCATTAACTGGTGGGCTATATAAAATTGCAACATATTGGTGCATTCAATTTTATTCAGCGTCACTTACTGCAAGATGCCTACATTTGTATTTTAATGAAAATATTAATTTGGCTAGAAATAAAAGTGTAAAATGCAGTTTTTACTTTTTCACTTTGAAAGTAATGGCATGTGCAAATGGGCCTCTGAAAGTCTTTGCACTTCAACGGAAATATGAACAACCAAGCAATTTAGAATTCAAACCAGAATGTGGTCAGCTGTCTGCATTTCAAATTTGACTAGGAATATGTCACATCACTGCTTCCACCGCTCTCTCGGTTTAGTTAGGCTGACTGTCTTGCAGAAAAGAACAGTACAGAACATCCCCTAGTCTCAGATCAGAGAGAAGTTTGGTCTTAACTTCTTGGAATACTTTCT